>NW_027311908.1:665000-762500 GCF_040954645.1 Diabrotica undecimpunctata | reverse complement strand
GTGTGTGTGAGTGTGTGTGTCCGTTCGGCTTGCAGAGATAAGAATACGGCCGAGGCAAGAAGGCCCTGCCTGTCGTAAGTGGCGACTAATTGGTAGGAGTCGAGAGGTGAAGAGTGTATGTGTGTGTGTGCGTGTGTGCGTGTGTGTGCGTGTGTAAGTGTGTGTGTATGTGTGTGTGTCTGTTTGGCTTGCAGAGATAAGAATACGGCCGAGGCAAGAAGGCCCTCTCTCTTGTAAGGGGCGACTAATAGGTAGGAGTCGAAAGGTGAATAGTGTATGTGTGTGTGTGTGTGCGTGTGTGGGTGTGTGTGTGTTTGTGCGTGTGTAAGTGTGTGTGTATGTATGTGTCTGTCCATTCGGCTCGCAGAGATTAGAATACGGCCGAGGCAAGAAGGCCATGCCTGTCGTAAGAGGCAACTAATGGGTAGGAGTCGAGAGGTGAAAAGTGTTTTTGTGTGTGTGCGTGTGTGTGCGTGTGTATGTGTCCGTTCGGCTTGCAGAGATAAGAATACGGCCGAGGCAAGAAGGCCTTGCCTGTCGTAAGAGGCGACTAATGGGTAGGAGTCGAGAGGTGAAGAGTGTATGTTTGTGTGCGTGTGTGCGTGTGTGTGTTTGTCCGCTCGGCTCGCAGAGATAAATTACGGCCGTGCCAAGAAGGCCCTACCTGTCTTAAGAGGCGGCTAATGGATAGGAGTCGAGAGGTGGAGAGTGTGTGCGTGTGCGTGTGCGTGTGCGTGTGCGTGTGCGTGGGTGCGTGTGTGTGCGTGTGTGCGTGTGTGTGTGTGTGTGGGCGACTAATGGATAGGAGTCGAGAGGCGAAGAGTGGGCGACTAATAAGTAGGAGTCGAGAGGTGAAAAATGGGCGACTAATAAGTAGGAGTCGAGAGGTGAAAAGTGTATGTGTGTGTGCGTGTGTGCGTGTGTGTGTGCGTGTGTGAGTATGTGTGTGTGTTAGTTCGGCTTGCAGAGATAAAAACACGACCGAGGCAAGAAGGCCCTGCCTATCGTAAGAGGCGACTAAAAGGTAGGGGTCGAGAGGTGAAGAGTGTATGTGTGTGTGAGTGTGTGAGTGTGTGTGTTTGTCCGCTCGGCTCGCAGAGATAAGATTACGGCCGTGGCAAGAAGGCCCTACCTGTCTTAAGAGGCGGCTAATGGATAGGAGTCGAGAGGTGGAGAGTGTGTGCGTGTGCGTGTGCGTGTGCGTATGCGTGTGCGTGGGTGCGTGTGTGTGCGTGTGTGCGTGTGTGTGTGTGTGGGCGACTAATGGATAGGAGTCGAGAGGCGAAGAGTGGGCGACTAATAAGTAGGAGTCGAGAGGTGAAAAGTGGGCGACTAATAAGTAGGAGTCGAGAGGTGAAAAGTGTATGTGTGTGTGCGTGTGTGCGTGTGTGTGTGCGTGTGTGAGTATGTGTGTGTGTTAGTTCGGCTTGCAGAGATAAAAACACGACCGAGGCAAGAAGGCCCTGCCTATCGTAAGAGGCGACTAATAGGTAGGAGTCGAGAGGTGAAGAATGTATGTGTGTGTGCGTGTGGGCGTGTTTGTGTGTGTGTGAGTGTATGTGTGTGTGCGTGTGTGTGTGTGTGGGCGACTAATGGATAGGAGTCGAGAGGCGAAGAGTGGGCGACTAATAAGTAGGAGTCGAGAGGTGAAAAGTGGGCGACTAATAGGTAGGAGTCGAGAGGTGAAAAGTGTATGTGTGTGTGCGTGTGTTTGTGCGTGTGTGAGTGTGTGTGTATGAGTGTGTGTGTCCGTTCGGCTTGCAGAGATATGAATACGGCCGGGGCAAGAAGGCCCTGCCTCTCGTAAGAGGCGACTAAAAGGTAGGGGTCGAGAGGTGAAGAGTGTATGTGTGTGTGTGTGTGTGAGTGTGTGTGTTTGTCCGCTCGGCTCGCAGAGATAAGATTACGGCCGTGGCAAGAAGGCCCTACCTGTCTTAAGAGGCGGCTAATGGATAGGAGTCGAGAGGTGGAGAGTGTGTGCGTGTGCGTGTGCGTGTGCGTGTGCGTGGGTGCGTGTGTGTGCGCGTGTGCGTGTGTGTGTGTGTGGGCGACTAATGGATAGGAGTCGAGAGGCGAAGAGTGGGCGACTAATAAGTAGGAGTCGAGAGGTGAAAAGTGGGCGAATAATAAGTAGGAGTCGAGAGGTGAAAAGAGTATGTGTGTGTGTGCGTGTGTGCGTGTGTGTGTGCGTGTGTGAGTATGTGTGTGTGTTAGTTCGGCTTGCAGAGATAAAAACACGACCGAGGCAAGAAGGCCCTGCCTATCGTAAGAGGCGACTAAAAGGTAGGGGTCGAGAGGTGAAGAGTGTATGTGTGTGTGCGTGTGTGCGTGTGTGTGTGTGTGTGTGCGTGTGTGAGTATGTGTGTGTGTTAGTTTGGCTTGCAGAGATGAGAACACGACCGCGGCAAGAAGGCCCTGCCTCTCGTAAGAGGCGACTAAAAGGTAGGGGTCGAGAGGTGAAGAGTGTATGTGTATGTGTGTGTGTGTGCGTGTGTGCGTGTGTGGGCGTGTGTGAGTGTGTGTGTATGTGTGTGTGTCCGTTTGGCTTGCAGAAATAAGAATACGGCCGAGGCCAGAAGGCCCTGCCTCTTGTAAGGGTCGACTAATAAGTAGGAGTCGAGAGGTGAAGAGTGTATGTGTGTGTGCGTGTGTGCGTGTGTGTGTGTGTGTGCGTGTGTGAGTATGTGTGTGTGTTAGTTTGGCTTGCAGAGATGAGAACACGACCGCGGCAAGAAGGCCCTGCCTCTCGTAAGAGGCGACTAAAAGGTAGGGGTCGAGAGGTGAAGAGTGTATGTGTGTGTGTGTGTGTGTGTGAGTGTGTGTGTTTGTCCGCTCGGCTCGCAGAGATAAGATTACGGCCGTGGCAAGAAGGCCCTACCTGTCTTAAGAGGCGGCTAATGGATAGGAGTCGAGAGGTGGAGAGTGTGTGCGTGTGCGTGTGCGTGTGCGTGGGTGCGTGTGTGTGCGTGTGTGCGTGTGTGTGTGTGTTTGTGTGTGCGTGTGTGTGTGTCCGTTCGGCTTGCAGAGATAAGAACACGGCCGTGGCAAGAAGTCCCTGCCTGTCGTAAAAGGAGAATAATGGGTAGAAGTCGAGAGGTGAATAGTGTATGTGTGCTTGCGTGTGTGTGTTTGTGTGTGAGTGTGTGTGCGTGTCCTTTCGGCTCGCAGAGATAAGAATGCGTTCGTTGCAAGAAGGCTCTGCCTGTCTTAAGAGGCGACTAATGGGTAGGAGTCGAGAGGTGAAGAGTGTATGTGTGTGTGTGCGTGTGTGCGTGTGTGTGCGTGTGTGATTGTGTGTGTGTGTGTCCGTCTGGCTTGCAGAGGTAAGAATACGGCCAAGGCAAGAAGACCCTGCCAGTTGTAAGGGGCGACTAATAGGTAGGAGTCGAGAGGTGAAGAGTGTATGTGTGTGTGCGTGTGTGCGTGTGTGTGTGCGTGTGTGAGTATGTGTGTGTGTTCGTTCGGCTTGCAGAGATAAGAACACGGCCGTGGCAAGAAGTCCCTGCCTGTCGTAAGAGGCGACTAATGGGTAGGAGTCGAGAGGTGAAGAGTGTATGTGTGTTTGCGTGTGTGCGTGTGTGTGCGTGTGTGATTGTGTGTGTATGTGTGTGTGTCCGTCTGGCTTGCAGAGGTAAGAATACGACCAAGGCAAGAAGACCCTGCCAGTTGTAAGGGGCGACTAATAGGTAGGAGTCGAGAGGTGAAGAGTGTATGTGTGTGTGCGTGTGAGCGTGTGTGTGTGCGTGTGTGAGTATGTGTGTGTGTCCGTTCGGCTTGCAGAGATAAGAACACGGCCGTGGCAAGAAGTCCCTGCCTATCGTAAGAGGCGACTAATAGGTAGGAGTCGAGAGGTGAAGAATGTATGTGTGTGTGCGTGTGGGCGTGTTTGTGTGTGTGTGAGTGTATGTGTGTGTGCGTGTGTGCGTGTGTGTGTGTGTGTTTGTGAGTGTGTGTGTATGTATGTGTGTGTGTCCCTTCGGCTCGCAGAGATAAGAAAACAGCCGTGGCAAGAAAGCGATGCAAATCGTACGGGGCGACTAATGGATAGGAGTCGAGAGGCGAAGAGTGTGCGACTAATATGTAGGAGTCGAGAGGTGAAAAGTGTATGTGTGTGTGCGTGTGTGCGTGTGTGTGTGCGTGTGTGAGTATGTGTGTGTGTTAGTTCGGCTTGCAGTGATAAGAACACGGCCAAGGCAAGAAGGCCCTGCCTATCGTAAGAGGCGACTAATAGGTAGGAGTCGAGAGGTGAAGAATGTATGTGTGTGTGCGTGTGGGCGTGTTTGTGTGTGTGTGAGTGTATGTGTGTGTGCGTGTGTGCGTGCGTGTGTGTGTGTGTGTGTTTGTGAGTGTGTGTGTATGTATGTGTGTGTGTCCCTTCGGCTCGCAGAGATAAGAAAACAGCCGTGGCAAGAAGGCGATGCAAATCGTACGGGGCGACTAATGGGTAGGAGACGAGATGTGAAGAGTGGGCGACTACTAAGTAGGAGTCGAGAGGTGAAGAGAGTATGTGTGTGGGTGCGTGTGTGCGTGTGTGTGTGCGTGTGTGTGTATGTGTATGTGTCCGTTCGGCTCGCAGAGATAAGAACACGGCCGTGGCAAGAAGTCCCTGCCTGTCGTAAGAGGCGACTAATGAATAGGAGTCGAGACGTGAAGAGTGTATGTGTCTTTGTGTGTGTGCGTGTGTTTGTGCGTGTGTGAGTATATGTGTGTGTATGTGTGTGTGTGTGTGTCCGTTTGGCTTTCAGAGATAAGAATACAGCCGAGGCAAGAACGCCCTGCCTGTCTTAAGAGGCCAATAATGGATATTAGTCGAGAGGTGGAGAGTGTGTGCGTGTGCGTGTACGTGTGCGTGTGTGCGTGTGTGCCTGTGTGCGTGTGTTTGTGTGTGCGTGTGTGTGTGTGTGTCCTTTCGGCTCGCAGAAATAAGAATACGTCCGTGGCAAGAAGGCCCTGCCTGTCTTAAGAGGCGACTAATGGATGGGAATCGAGAGGTGGAGAATGTGTGCGTGTGCGTGAGTGCGTGTGTGCCTGTGTGCGTGTGTTTGTGTGTGCGTGTGTGTGTGTGTCCGTTCGGCTTGCAGAGATAAGAACACGGCCGTGGCAAGAAGTCCCTGCCTGTCGTAAGAGGCGACTAATGGGTAGGAGTCGAGAGGTGAAGAGAGTACGTGAGTGTGTGCGTGTGTGGGTGTATGTGTGTTTGTGCGTGTGTAAGTGTGTGTGTGTATGTTTGTGTGTGTCCATTCGGCTCGCAGAGATTAGAATACGGCCGAGGCAACAAGGCACTGCCTGTCGTTAAGAGGCAACTAATGGGTAGGAGTCGAGAGGTGAAGAGTGTATGTGTGTGTGTGTGCGTGCGTGCGTGTGTGAGTGTGTGTGTATGTATGTGTGTCAGTGTGTGTGTGTGTCCGGTCGGCTCGCAGAGATGAGAACACGGCCGTGGCAAGAAGGCACTGCCTGTCGTTAAGAGGCAACTAATGGGTAGGAGTCGAGAGGTGAAGAGTGTATGTGTGTGTGTGTGCGTGTGTGCGTGTGTGTGCGTGTGTGTGTGTGTATATGTTTGTGTCTGTTTGGCTTGCAGAGATTAGAATACGGCCGAGGCAAGAAGGCCCTGCCTCTTGTAAGGGACGAGTAATAAGTAGGAGTCGAGAGGTGAAGAGTGTATGTGTGTATGTGTGTGTGCGTGTGTGCGTGTGTGAGTATGTGTGTTTGTTAGTTCGGCTTGCAGAAATAAGAGCACAACCGAGGCAAGAAGGCCCTGCCTATCGTAAGAGGCGACTAATAGGTAGGAGTCGAGAGGTGAAGAGTGTATGTGTGTGCGTGTGTGTGCGTGTGAGCGTGCGTGTGTGTGAGTGTGTGTGTGTGTCCGTTCGGCTTGCAGAGATAAGAATACGGCCGAGGCAAGAAGGCCCTGCCTGTCGTAAGTGGCGACTAATTGGTAGGAGTCGAGAGGTGAAGAGTGTATATGTGTGTGTGCGTGTGTGCGTGTGTGTGCGTGTGTGCGTGCGTGTGTGTGTGAGTGTGTGCGTCCGTTCGGCTTGCAGAGATAAGAATACGGCCGAGGCAAGAAGGCCCTGCCTGTCGTAAGTGGCGACTAATGGGTAGGAGTCGAGAGGTGAAGAGTTTATTTGTGTGTGTGTGTGCGTGTGTGTGCGTGTGTGCGTGCGTGTGTGTGTGAGTGTGTGTGTGTCCGTTCGGCTTGCAGAGATAAGAATACGGCCGCGGCAAGAAGGCCCTGCCTGTCGTAAGTGGCGACTAATTGGTAGGAGTCGAAAGGTGAAGAGTGTATGTGTGTGTGCGTGTGTGCGTGTGTGTGCGTGTGTAAGTGTGTGTGTATGTGTGTGTGTCTGTTTGTCTTGCAGAGATAAGAATACGGCCGAGGCAAGAAGGCCCTGCCTGTTGTGAGAGGCGACTAATAGGTAGGATTAGAGAGGTGAAGAATGTATGTGTGTGCGTATGTGCGTGTTTGTGTGTGTGTGAGTGTATGTGTGTGTGCGTGTGTGCGTGCGTGTGTGCATGTGTGTGTGAATGTGTGTGTGTATGTGTGTGTGTGTGTGTCCCTTCGCTCGCAGAGATAAGAAAAAAGCGGTGGCAAGAAGGCCATGCCTGTCGTAAGAGGCGACTAATGGATAGGAGTCGAGAGGTGGAGAGTGTGTGCGTGTGCGGGTGCGTGTGCGTGTGTGTGTGTGTGCGTGTGTGTGTGTCCGTTTGGCTTGCAGAGATAAGAACACGGCTGTGGCAAGAAGTCCCTGCCTGTCGTAAGAGGAGAATAATGGGTAGGAGTCGAGAGGTAAAGAGTGTATGTATGTGTGTGCGTGTGTGCGTGCGTGTGTGAGTGTGTGTGTATGTGTGTGTGTCAGTGTGTGTGTTTGTCCGGTCGGCTCGCAGAGATGAGAACACGGCCGTGGCAAGAAGGCACTGCCTGTCGTTAAGAGGCGACTAATGGGTAGGAGTCGAGAGGTGAAGAGTGTATGTGTGTGTGCGTGTGTGCGTGCGTGTGTGCGTGTGTAAGTATGTGTGTGTGTGTCCGTTCGTCTTGCAGAAATAAGAACACGGCCGAAGCAAGAAGGCCCTGCCTGTCGTGAGAGGCGACTAATAGGTAGGATTAGAGAGGTGAAGAATGTATGTGTGTGTGCGTGTGTGCGTGCGTATGTGCGTATGTGTGTGTGAGTGTGTGTGTGTATGTGTGTGTGTGTCCCTTCGCTCGCAGAGATAAGAAAAAAGCGGTGGCAAGAAGGCCATGCCTGTCGTAAGAGGCGACTAATGGATAGGAGTCGAGAGGTAGAGAGTGTGTGCGTGTGCGTGTGCGTGTGCGTGTGTGTGTGCGTTCGTGTGTGTGTGTGTCCGTTTGGCTTGCAGAGATAAAAACACGGCCGTGGCAAGAAGTCCCTGCCTGTCGTAAGAGGAGAATAATGGGTAGGAGTCGAGAGGTGAAGAGTGTATGTGTGTGTGCGTGTGTGCGTGCGTGTGTGAGTGTGTGTGTGTATGTGTGTGTGTCAGTGTGTGTGTGTGTCCGGTCGGCTCGCAGAGATGAGAACTCGGCCGTGGCAAGAAGTCACTGCCTCTTGTAAGGGGCGACTAATAAGTAGGAGTCGAGAGGTGAAGAGTGTATGTGTGTATGCGTGTGTGCGTGTGTGCGTGTGTGAGTATGTGTGTTTGTTAGTTCGGCTTGCAGAGATAAGAGCACAACCGAGGCAAGAAGGCCCTGCCTGTCGTAAGTGGCGACTAATAGGTAGGAGTCGAGAGGTGAAGAGTGTATTTGTGTGTGTGTGTGCGTGTGTGTGCGTGTGTGCGTGCGTGTGTGTGTGTGTGTCCGTTCGGCTTGCAGAGATAAGAATACGGCCGCGGAAAGAAGGCCCTGCCTGTCGTAAGTGGCGACTAATTGGTAGGAGTCGTGAGGTGAAGAGTGTATGTGTGTGTGTGCGTGTGTGCGTGTGTGTGCGTGTGTAAGTGTGTGTGTATGTGTGTGTGTCTGTTTGGCTTGCAGAGATAAGAATACGGCCGAGGCAAGAAGGTCCTGCCTGTCGTGAGAGGCGACTAATAGGTAGGATTAGAGAGGTGAAGAATGTATGTGTGTGCGTATGTGCGTGTTTGTGTGTGTGTGAGTGTATGTGTGTGTGCGTGTGTGCGTGCGTGTGTGCATGTGTGTGTGAGTGTGTGTGTGTATGTGTGTGTGTATGTCCCTTCGCTCGCAGAAATAAGAAAAAAGCGGTGGCAAGAAGGCCATGCCTGTCGTAAGAGGCGACTAATGGATAGGAGTCGAGAGGTGGAGAGTGTGTGCGTGTGCAGGTGCGTGTGCGTGTGTGTGTGTGTGTGAGTGTGTGTGTGTCCGTTTGGCTTGCAGAGATAAGAACACGGCCGTGGCAAGAAGTCCCTGCCTGTCGTAAGAGGAGAATAATGGGTAGGAGTCGAGAGGTGAAGAGTGTATGTATGTGTGTGCGTGTGTGCGTGCGTGTGTGAGTGTTTGTGTGTGTATGTGTGTGTGTCAGTGTGTGTGTGTGTCCGGTCGGCTCGCAGAGATGAGAACACAGCCGTGGCAAGAAGGCACTGCCTGTCGTTAAGAGGCGACTAATGGGTAGGAGTCGAGAGGTGAAGAGTGTATGTGTGTGTGTGCGTGTGTGCGTGTGTGTGCGTGTGTGTGTGTATGTGTGTGTGTGTCTGTTTGGCTTGCAGAGATAAGAATACGGCCGAGGCAAGAAGGTCCTGCCTCTTGTAAGGGGCGACTAATAAGTAGGAGTCGAGAGGTGAAGAGTGTATGTGTGTATGCGTATGTGCGTGTGTGAGTATGTGTGTGTGTTAGTTCGGCTTGCAGAGATAAGAGCACAACCGAGGCAAGAAGGCCCTGCCTATCGTAAGAGGCGACTAATAGGTAGAAGTCGAGAGGTGAATAGTGTATGTGTGCTTGCGTGTGTGTGTTTGTGTGTGAGTGTGTGTGCGTGTCCTTTCGGCTCGCAGAGATAAGAATGCGTTCGTTGCAAGAAGGCTGTGCCTGTCTTAAGAGGCGACTAATGGATAGGACTCGAGAGGTGGAGAGTGTGTGCGTGTGCGTGTGCGTTTGCGTGTGTGCGTTAGTGCCTGTGTGCGTGTGTTTGTGTGTGCGTGTGTGTGTGTCCGGTCGGCTCGCTGAAATGAGAACACGGCCGTGGCAAGAAGGCCCTGCCTGTCGTAAGAGGCGACTAATGGGTAGGAGTCGAGAGGTAAAGAGTGTATGTGTGTGTGTGCGCGTGTGTGCGTGTGTGTGCGTGTGTGAGTGTGTGTGTATGTGTGTGTGTCCGTCTGGCTTGCAGAGGTAAGAATACGGCCAAGGCAAGAAGACCCTGCCTGTCGTAAGTGGCGACTAATAGGTAGGAGTCGAGAGGTGAAGAGTGTATGTGTGTGTGCGTGTGTGCGTGTGTGTGTGCGTGTGTGAGTATGTGTGTGTGTCCGTTCGGCATGCAGAGATAAGAACAAGGCCGTGGCAAGAAGTCCCTGCCTATCGTAAGAGGCGACTAATAGGTAGGAGTCGAGAGGTGAAGAATGTATGTGTGTGTGCGTGTGGGCGTGTTTGTGTGTGTGTGAGTGTATGTGTGTGTGCGTGTGTGCGTGCGTGTGTGTGTGTTTGTGAGTGTGTGTGTATGTATGTGTGTGTGTCCCTTCGGCTCGCAGAGATAAGAAAACAGCCGTGGCAAGAAAGCGATGCAAATCGTACGGGGCGACAAATGGATAGGAGTCGAGAGGCGAAGAGTGGGCGACTAATATGTAGGAGTCGAGAGGTGAAAAGTGTATGTGTATGTGCGTGTGTGCGTGTGTGTGTGCGTGTGTGAGTATGTGTGTGTGTTAGTTCGGCTTGCAGAGATAAAAACACGACCGAGGCCAGAAGGCCCTGCCTATCGTAAGAGGCGACTAATAGGTAGGAGTCGAGAGGTGAAGAATGTATGTGTGTGTGCGTGTGGGCGTGTTTGTGTGTGTGTGTTTGTGAGTGTGTGTGTATGTATGTGTGTGTGTCTCTTCGGCTCGCAGAGATAAGAAAACAGCCGTGGCAAGAAAGCGATGCAAATCGTACGGGGCGACTAATCGATAGGAGTCGAGAGGCGAAGAGTGGACGACTAATAAGTAGGAGTCGAGAGGTGAGAAGTGTATGTGTGTGTGCGTGTGTGCGTGTATGTGTGCGTGTGTGAGTATGTGTGTGTGTCCGTTCGGCTTGCAGTGATAAGAACACGGCCAAGGCAAGAAGGCCCTTCCTATCGTAAGAGGCGACTAATAGGTAGGAGTCGAGAGGTGAAGAATGTATGTGTGTGTGCGTGTGTGCGTGCGTGTGTGTGTGTGTGTTTGTGAGTGTGTGTGTATGTATGTGTGTGTGTCCCTTTGGCTCGCAGAGATAAGAAAACAGCCGTGGCAAGAAAGCGATGCAAATCGTACGGGGCGACTAATCGATAGGAGTCGAGAGGCGAAGAGTGGGCGACTAATAAGTAGAAGTCGAGAGGTGAGAAGTGTATGTGTGTGTGCGTGTGTGCGTGTATGTGTGCGTGTGTGAGTATGTGTGTGTGTCCGTTCGGCTTGCAGTGATAAGAACACGGCCAAGGCAAGAAGGCCCTTCCTATCGTAAGAGGCGACTAATAGGTAGGAGTCGAGGGGTGAAGAATGTATGTGTGTGTGCGTGTGGGCGTGTTTGTGTGTGTGTGAGTGTATGTGTGTGTGCGTGTGTGCGTGCGTGTGTGTGTGTGTGTTTGTGAGTGTGTGTGTATGTATGTGTGTGTGTCCCTTCGGCTCGCAGAGATAAGAAAACAGCCGTGGCAAGAAGGCGATGCAAATCGTACGGGGCGACTAATGGGTAGGAGTCGAGATGTGAAGAGTGGGCGACTAATAAGTAGGAGTCGAGAGGTGAAGAGAGTATGTGTGTGGGTGCGTGTGTGCGTGTGTGTGTGCGTGTGTGTGTATGTGTGTGTGTCCGTTCGGCTCGCAGAGATCAGAACACGGCCGTGGTATGAAGTCCCTGCCTGTCGTAAGAGGCGACTAATGAATAGGAGTCGAGAGGTGAAGAGTGTATGTGTCTTTGTGTGTGTGCGTGTGTTTGTGCGTGTGTGAGTATGTGTGTGTGTATGTGTGTGTGTGTGTCCGTTTGGCTTGCAGAGATAAGAATACGGCCGAGGCAAGAACGCCCTGCCTGTCTTAAGAGGCGACTAATGGATATTAGTCGAGAGGTGGAGAGTGTGTGCGTGTGCGTGTACGTGTGCGTGTGTGCGTGTGTGCCTGTGTGCGTGTGTTTGTGTGTGCGTGTGTGTGTGTGTCCTTTCGGCTCGCAGAGATAAGAATACGTCCGTGGCAAGAAGGCCCTGCCTGTCGTAAGAGGCGACTAATGGGTAGGAGTCGAGAGGTGAAGAATGTATTTGTGTGTGTGTGTGTGCGTGTGTGTGCGTATGTGCGTGCGTGTGTGTGTGAGTGTGTATATGTCCGTTCGGCTTGCAGAGATAAGAATACGGCCGAGGCAAGAATGCCCTGCCTGTCGTAAGTGGCGACTAATTGGTAGGAGTCGAG
Source organism: Diabrotica undecimpunctata (assembly GCF_040954645.1). Lineage (NCBI taxonomy): Eukaryota > Metazoa > Arthropoda > Insecta > Coleoptera > Chrysomelidae > Diabrotica > Diabrotica undecimpunctata. The sequence continues at coordinate 750,989 of NW_027311908.1, read as the reverse complement.
AGGTGAAAAGTGTTTTTGTGTGTGTGCGTGTGTGTGCGTGTGTGCGTGCTTGTGTGTGTGAGTGTGTATGTGTCCGTTCGGCTTGCAGAGATAAGAATACGGCCGAGGCAAGAAGGCCCTGCCTGTCATAAGTGGCGACTAATTGGTAGGAGTCGAGAGGTGAAGAGTGTATGTGTGTGTGTGCGTGTGTGGGTGTGTGTGTGTTTGTGCGTGTGTAAGTGTGTGTGTGTATGTATGCGTGTCCATTCGGCTCGCAGAGATTAGAATACGGCCGAGGCAAGAAGGCCATGCCTGTCGTAAGAGGCAACTAATGGGTAGGAGTCGAGAGGTGAAGAGTGTATGTGTGTGTGTGCGTGTGTGCGTGTGTGTGTGCGTGTGTGAGTGTGTGTGTCCGGTCGGCTCGCAGTGATAAGGACACGTCCGTGCCAAGAAGGCCCTGCCTGTCGTAAGCAGCGACTAATGCGTAGGAGTCGAGTGGTGAAGAGTGTATGTGTGTAAGTGCGTGTGTGCGTGTGTGTGCGTGTGTGAGTGTGTGTGTGTGTCCAGTCGGCTCTCAGAGATAAGAACACGGCCGTGGCAAGAAGGCCCTGCCTGTCGTAAGAGGCGACTAATGGGTAGGAGTCGAGAGGTGAAGAGTGTATGTGTGTGTGAGTGTGCGTGTGTGCGTGTGTGTGCATGTGTGAGTGTGTGTGTGTATTTGTGTGTGTGAGTGTGTGTGTCCAGTCGGCTCGCAGAGATACGAACACGGCCGTGGCAAAAAGGCCCTGCCTGTCGTAAGAGGCGACTAATGGGTAGGAGTCGAGTGGTGAAGAGTGTATATGTGTGTGCGTATGTGCGTGTGTGTGCGTGTGAGAGTGTGTGTGTATGTGTGTGTGTGTCCGTTCGGCTTGTAGAGATAAGAGCACGACCGAGGCAAGAAGGCCCTGCCTATCGTAAGAGGCGACTAATAGGTAGGAGTCAAGAGGTAAAGAGTGTATGTGTGTGTGTGCGTGTGTGCGTGTGTGTGTGTGTATGTGTGTGTGTATCCCTTCGGCTCGCAGAGATAAGAATACGTCCGTGGCAAGAAGGCCATGCTTGCTGTAAGAAGCGACTAATGAGTAGGAGTCGAGGGGTGAAGCGTGTATGTGTGTATGTGTGCAAGTGTGTGTGTGTGTGTCCGTTCGGCTCGCAGAGATAGGTATACGTCCGTGGCAAGAAGGCCCTGCCTGTCTTAAGAGGCGACTAATGGATAGGAGTCGAGAGGTGGAGAGTGTGTGCGTGTGCGTGTGCGTGTGGGTGCGTGTGTAAGTGTGTGTGTATGTGTGTGTGTCTGTTTGGCTTGCAGAGATAAAAATACGGCAGAGGAAAGAAGGCCCTGCCTCTTGTAATGGGCGACTAATAAGTAGGAGTCGAGAGGTGAAGAGTGTATGTGTGTGTGTGTGCGTGTGTGCGTGTGTGTGTGTGCGTGTGTGAGTATGTGTGTGTATTAGTTCGGCTTGCAGAAATAAGAACACGACCGAGGCAAGCAGGCCCTGCCTATCGTAATAGGCGACTAATAGGTAGGAGTCGAGAGGTGAAGAGTGTATGTGTGTGTGTGCGTGTGTGCGTGTGTGTGTGAGTGTGTGAGTGTGTGTGTGTCCGTTCGGCTTGCAGAGATAAGAACACCCCCAAGGCAAGAAGGCCCTGCCTGTGGTAAGAGGCGACTAATAAGTAGGAGTAAATAGGTGAAGAGTGTATGTGTGTGTGTGTGTGCGTGTGTGCGTGTGTGTGTGCGTGTGTAAGTATGTGTGTGTGTGTGTCCGTTCGTCTTGCAGAAATAAGAACACGGCCGAGGCAAGAAGGCCCTGCCTGTCGTGAGAGGCGACTAATAGGTAGGATTAGAGAGGTGAAGAATGTATGTGTGTGTGCGTGTATGCGTGCGTATGTGCGTGTGTGTGTGTGAGTGTGTGTGTGTGTGTATGTGTGTGTATGTGTGTGTCCCTTCGCTCGCAGAGATAAGAAAAAAGCGGTGGCAAGAAGGCCATGCCTGTCGTAAGAGGCGACTAATGGATAGGAGTCGAGAGGTGGAGAGTGTGTGCGTGTGCGTGTGCGTGTGCGTGTGCGTGTGTGTGTGTGTGCGTGTGTGTGTGTGTCCGTTTGTCTTGCAGAGATAAAAACACGGCCGTGGCAAGAAGTCCCTGCCTGTCGTAAGAGGAGAATAATGGGTAGGAGTCGAGAGGTGAAGAGTGTATGTGTGTGTGCGTGTGTGCGTGCGTGTGTGAGTGTGTGTGTGTATGTGTGTGTGTCAGTGTGTGTGTGTGTGTCCGGTCGGCTCGCAGAGATAAGAATACGGCCGAGGCAAGAAGGCCCTGCCTCTTGTAAGGGGCGACTAATAAGTAGGAGTCGAGAGGTGAAGAGTGTATGTGTGTATGCGTGTGTGCGTGTGTGCGTGTGTGAGTATGTGTGTTTGTTAGTTCGGTTTGCAGAGATAAGAGCACAACCGAGGCAAGAAGGCCCTGCCTATCGTAAGAGGCGACTAATAGGTAGGAGTCGAGAGGTGAAGAGTGTATGTGTGTGTGTGCGTGTGTGTGCGTGTGAGCGTGCGTGTGTGTGTGAGTGTGTGTGTGTCCGTTCGGCTTGCAGAGATAAGAATAAGGCTAAGGCAAGAAGGCCCTGCCTGTCGTAAGTGGCGACTAATTGGTAGGAGTCGAGAGGTGAAGAGTGTATATGTGTGTGTGCGTGTGTGCGTGTGTGTGCGTGTGTGCGTGCGTGTGTGTGTGAGTGTGTGCGTCCGTTCGGCTTGCAGAGATAAGAATACGGCCGAGGCAAGAAGGCCCTGCCTGTCGTAAGTGGCGACTAATGGGTAGGAGTCGAGAGGTGAAGAGTTTATTTGTGTGTGTGTGTGCGTGTGTGTGCGTGTGTGCGTGCGTGTGTGTGTGAGTGTGTGTGTGTCCGTTCGGCTTGCAGAGATAAGAATACGGCCGCGGCAAGAAGGCCCTGCCTGTCGTAAGTGGCGACTAATTGGTAGGAGTCAAGAGGTGAAGAGTGGATGTGTGTGTGCGTGTGGGCGTGTTTGTGTGTGTGTGAGTGTATGTGTGTGTGCGTGTGTGCGTGCGTGTGTGTGTGTTTGTGAGTGTGTGTGTATGTATGTGTGTGTGTCCCTTCGGCTCGCAGAGATAAGAAAACAGCCGTGGCAAGAAAGCGATGCAAATCGTACGGGGCGACTAATGGATAGGAGTCGAGAGGCGAAGAGTGGGCGACTAATATGTAGGAGTCGAGAGGTGAAAAGTGTATGTGTGTGTGCGTGTGTGCGTGTGTGTGTGCGTGTGGGCGTGTTTGTGTGTGTGTGTTTGTGAGTGTGTGTGTATGTATGTGTGTGTGTCCCTTCGGCTCGCAGAGATAAGAAAACAGCCGTGGCAAGAAAGCGATGCAAATCGTACGGGGCGACTAATCGATAGGAGTCGAGAGGCGAAGAGTGGACGACTAATAAGTAGGAGTCGAGAGGTGAGAAGTGTATGTGTGTGTGCGTGTATGCGTGTATGTGTGCGTGTGTGAGTATGTGTGTGTGTCCGTTCGGCTTGCAGTGATAAGAACACGGCCAAGGCAAGAAGGCCCTTCCTATCGTAAGAGGCGACTAATAGGTAGGAGTCGAGAGGTGAAGAATGTATGTGTGTGTGCGTGTGTGCGTGCGTGTGTGTGTGTGTTTGTGAGTGTGTTTGTATGTATGTGTGTGTGTCCCTTCGGCTCGCAGAGATAAGAAAACAGCCGTGGCAAGAAAGCGATGCAAATCGTACGGGGCGACTAATCGATAGGAGTCGAGAGGCGAAGAGTGGGCGACTAATAAGTAGGAGTCGAGAGGTGAGAAGTGTATGTGTGTGTGCGTGTGTGCGTGTATGTGTGCGTGTGTGAGTATGTGTGTGTGTCCGTTCGGCTTGCAGTGATAAGAAAACGGCCAAGGCAAGAAGGCCCTTCCTATCGTAAGAGGCGACTAATAGGTAGGAGTCGAGAGGTGAAGAATGTATGTGTGTGTGCGTGTGGGCGTGTTTGTGTGTGTGTGAGTGTATGTGTGTGTGCGTGTGTGCGTGGAATTTACCAAGATACTAAATCCTCGAACAAGTAAAGTAAGAATAAATAAAATGAGGACATCAGGCAAAGTTTTAATAATCGAAACGGCCTCAAAAGAGGACCTAAACAAAATTAAAACAAATAAAATTGTACAAGAGAACTTCAAGTGTGAGACACCAAGAAAGCGTAAGCCTCTGGTGATCTTATATGACTTACCAAGTGCTGAGAAAGAGGAAGACATCGTCGAGAGTATAAGAGTCCAAAACTTTGACGATATGGCGGAGAAAGACTTCAAAGAGTCATTAAAAATACGATTTAAGACAGGTCCAAGAGGGAAATCGACTGTCCACTATGTGGCAGAGGTTTCTCCAGACCTAAGAAAGAAAATAATTCAAGGCAAAATTTATGTTGGCTTTCATGCCATCAATGTTAGGGACTACCTGGTAGTACCAAAATGCACAAAATGCCTGGATCTCGGGCATGTTTCGAAACACTGCACAAGGGAAACTGCGTGCAATAATTGTGGAGAACAGCACGAGAGAAAGGATTGCAAAAAGGGCGACGGCCAGCAAAAAGCATGCATACCATGCAAACACAGGGGCAAAGCAAATTGCGGCAAGCAAAATGCGAAGGATTGTCCTACTTATAAGTTACTGTTGGATCGACAGATCCAGAGAACTGACTATGGCCAGTAAATTCGATAGTGAAGATAGTGATAAACTATCAACACTTGAAAGTACTGACCAAAAAGTAGGACCATCAACGCATAAAACACCATCAAAGCGTTTTCGAGATCGACTTAGATTACTTTCTTTTAGGAGAAAGAAGAAAACAACTGTGGATAGCGAAATTCAGGAAAAGCCGAAACCGAAGGATGAAGGCATATTGGCTCTGTATGAAGATATGGAGACCAATATGAGACTATCGCGACTAGAGGAACCTTCCATACTAGTCGCGGCCTTAAGGCATATAGTCAGAAATCTTCATCCATTCGGTGATAAGGTTACATTTCCCGTTCCAAATGCGGTGGACAGGATACAGCTCAAGTGCTTAAATATACCAACAGACACATGCATACTACTACAGTTACTGAAAAAAGTCTTTGACAGGAGAGGCGAAAAGTTTGACCTGGAAGAACTGTACGGTGATTTTGTGAAGACTTATGGTAGGATAACGGTAGACTACTCACAGAAATGGCCCAACAGCCAAATACACACACGACATCCATGAGGATTCGTATTGGGCAAATTAACTGCATGCGCAGCGCAACTGTGCTGCACGAAGTCAGGAAATTTGCCCAGGAGGAATGCTTAGATATTGTATGTCTACAGGAACCCTACACTAAGCAAGGAAAAGTGCAGTTTATGCCAATAACTGCACAAAAAGCAAGCTGTGGAGAACAACCTATGGCAATAACCGTACTTTTCAACAGTTCACTTAAGCTTTTTATGTTGAGACAGTTCAGTGACGAGTATTGTGTATGCGTAGAAGTACAAACTAAAGCTGGCAAAATAATTATTGCGAACCTGTATTGTAAATTCAGTGAGGATATCAATCAGTATATAGAGAAAATGAAGATGATTTTCAGAACTTACAGGAACGAGAGAGTTGTGGTCGTGGCGGATGCGAATGCAAAATCAGTCTTGTGGAATTCTCCACAGACAGATGAAAAAGGAGCGCTAGTTGAGGACATGTTAAATGAACTACAGCTAGTGCTTCACAACAAAGCAGGAAATGCACCTACCTTCCAGAACAGAGCGGGAGCATCAAGTAACATTGATATTACAATATCAAATGTGAAAGCTGCAAATCTCGTTCAGGGATGGAAGGTAACAGAACACGCAACCACCAGCGATCACAACTTTATAACGTTCGAAATAAGTGATGAGAGAAGACCAAACACTGAAATATCCGAGCGAAGATATAATATAGGCAAAGCGAACTGGGAGCACTTGAAAACTGTTTTCAGTCTACCGCAACCGATAGGAGAAGGATGTAACGTCCATGACAGTGCAAAGCAGCTGACAGCAGCTATTCAAAAAGCTATGGATCTATCAATTCCGAAAGTTAAAGTAAATAAAACCGCGAACAATACAGCTTGGAAGGATAGTCTCACGCGATTGAGAGGCAGAGTGCGTAGCGCAAGAAAGCGATACCAACGATGCCGTATCTTTCACGAGAGACAAAGGTTATTAACAGAATATAGAAACGTAAAGGAAACATATAGGCGAGAAATCTTCGAAACCAAAGCCAAAAGCTGGGAAGTGTTTGTCTCGAAACACCTACAACTCGACGTATGGGGTGTACCGTACAAAATCGTATCAAATAAAATCAGAAGCCCGACAATGTTATCAACATTAATGAAACCAGACGGCTCGTTGACGGAGAGTTGGGAGGAATCGGCAGATACATTGTTAGATGCACTACTTCCCCCTGACGATCTAGAAAACGAGACCGAAGAACAGCTGGAAATTCGAAGGGAAATGATACGAAGGTACGAGACACCGGGTACGAGAGTGGAGGAGTTCGAGGAAACAGAAGTCTACGAATTGTTAATGGGAATGAAAAAGAGAAAGGCTCCTGGGCCAGATAATATACATGTGGAAGTACTACAAGTACTCAAAGAACAAATAATTCCCCATTTAACAAAAATGTACAACCAATGCATAAGGCAAAGAAAGTTTCCAAACGTCTTTAAACAAGCTGATATTGTCATACTTAACAAAGGAGAAGATAAAGATCCAAAACTACCGAAGTCATACAGACCCATTTGTTTATTAAACACGATGGGAAAACTGTATGAAAAACTGCTATGCAAAAGACTGAAAGAAGTCAGAAATGTCACTGGAATGCACCCTGATCAATATGGGTATAGGAATGGTAAGTCAACTGAGGACGCTATTAACAGAGTTTACGAGATAATCGACGGAAGTGATCGAAAATACGCAGTGATGATTTTTATAGATATTTCGGGAGCTTTCGACAACCTTTGGTGGCCTGCATTTTTCGAAAGACTTCGAGAGGTGCGGTGCCCTGAAGATTTGTACGGAAGCTTCAGAAATTATTGCCAAGACAGGTATGCTAGCTTGAGCTGCCCGCATGCCAAAAAGACACGGCATATCTCTAAAGGATGCCCTCAGGGTTCGGTATGTGGTCCTATATTCTGGGATCTCATGCTGGACAAACTACTTGAGGAGATGACTGTTTCACCTGAGGTGCTCGGCTGCATTGCATATGCCGATGACTTGCTGCTTGTCATAGACGCAAATACACGCAGAGAGCTCGAACAAAGAGCCAATAATATACTTGCAGCGGTTTCGCGGTGGACATCGAGGGTTAAGCTCTCGATATCACAGCCGAAAACGGTGTATAGTTTAATTAAAGGTAGGCTGGAAAGAGATCCTTTAATTAGGATTGATGGAAGGCCTATCCGAAGAACAAATGATACTAAGTATCTGGGTATTGTCACGGACGAATCCAGATTATTTAGTAAACATATCACAAGTGTCTGTGACAAGGCGGCAAGAATCATGCATGGCATAGCGAGCCTGGCCCAAAGGGAATATAGACTCTCATATCGTCAAGTACGAGTGTATCTTAATGCAGTCCTTTCGGCAATAGTTGGATATGGTGCAAGCATATGGGCTCATAGGCTTACAAACATAAAGAACAGGGAAAAAGTTGATAGAGTGCAAAGAGGTTTCCTAGTCAGAATGACTGGAGCCTTCAGTACAACATCAACTTCGGCCCTGACCGTCCTAACAGGAGTTCTGCCACTTCATTTGGAAGTACAAAGACGAGCGTGCTGTTACTGGCTCAAGAAAAGAAATCATAACAAAGTCCAAGAAATACTTGGAGTGAATGCAAGGACATCAAGAGATATACACGACACGGTATATCAAAAGTGGCAGAATGAATGGGACGCGTCGGAGAAAGCAAGGAGATTGCATGAGTTCATACCAAGACTAAGTGAAATTCCGATGTACTTCAACCCAACACCCGGGTTAGTACATTTTCTAACAGGACACGGCCCATATCCAAACTATTTAAATAGATTCAACCTCGCAGATACTAATCTGTGTGAGTGTGGACTACCAGGCACACCTGAACATGCCTTGTTTGAATGCGATACCTACGAGAATGTCAATCAACTGAGACAGCAACTAAGAAATTTAACTATCATCGAAATGCTTCACAATGAAGAAAAATTCAATCACCTCAACAAATTGGCAGAAAAAATTTCCAAGTACCACTTGGAAATTTTTAACAGAAGACGTATAGCTAGATAAGCTACTGCTAAAACCTAAGATCTGAAACATAAATCATATAAATTATAACACATAATAATTATTTAATAAATAATAACAACCTCATTAGACAACTAATGTTGTATAAATGAATAAGAGTCAGTGGATTGGAGAGATCTTCTCTGATAGTTTTGGAATAAGGGTCTGTGGCTCACCAGAACTGCAGAGAGGTGAACTCTAATCCATGGCGTTCTTCTCTGATGGACGTCTCGACTCGTTGCATGTAGCATGTGAACATGTAACTGCATGTCATTGCATGTATTTGCATGTCTGTAGAAATAGTTTAGAAATAGTTAGTTTTAGTGCATGAAAACTGCGACTGCGATTCGCACCTGAGGATGAGTTGCAGATGCTCACGTTTTGGGTGCGGGTCGGAATCGGAGTTTAATAACAATATTAATAATATTAATACATAACTATAGTTAGTAGTCTAGTGAACATTCGTAGAGGCCAAGTGTACTTTGTAATAAAGTTTGACGTTAATAAAACGTAATACTTTACATAAAACTCTACATTAGATGATTAGGGCCTGTAGTTTTTAGGATATTAATATAGGTATATAATTAGTTAGTCTAACCACTTAATTAATTATAACAAAATTAACTGCATGTATCAAATCTATTCCCATCAGGAAATAACGACCAGGATTAGTCTCTAGATGCCTGGTCATAAGCATGTTAAAATAAATGAAAAAAAAAAAAAAAAAAAAAAAAAAAAATGTCCGTTCGGCTTGCAGTGATAAGAAAACGGCCAAGGCAAGAAGGCCCTTCCTATCGTAAGAGGCGACTAATAGGTAGGAGTCGAGAGGTGAAGAATGTATGTGTGTGTGCGTGTGGGCGTGTTTGTGTGTGTGTGAGTGTATGTGTGTGTGCGTGTGTGCGTGCGTGTGTGTGTGTGTGTTTGTGAGTGTGTGTGTATGTATGTGTGTGTGTCCCTTCGGCTCGCAGAGATAAGAAAACAGCCGTGGCAAGAAGGCGATGCAAATCGTACGGGGCGACTAATGGGTAGGAGTCGAGATGTGAAGAGTGGGCGACTAATAAGTAGGAGTCGAGAGGTGAAGAGAGTATGTGTGTGGGTGCGTGTGTGCGTGTGTGTGTGCGTGTGTGTGTATGTGTGTGTGTCCGTTCGGCTCGCAGAGATCAGAACACGGCCGTGGTATGAAGTCCCTGCCTGTCGTAAGAGGCGACTAATGAATAGGAGTCGAGAGGTGAAGAGTGTATGCGTCTTTGTGTGTGTGCGTGTGTTTGTGCGTGTGTGAGTATGTGTGTGTGTATGTGTGTGTGTGTGTCCGTTTGGCTTGCAGAGATAAGAATACGGCCGAGGCAAGAACGCCCTGCCTGTCTTAAGAGGCGACTAATGGATATTAGTCGAGAGGTGGAGAGTGTGTGCGTGTGCGTGTACGTGTGCGTGTGTGCGTGTGTGCCTGTGTGCGTGTGTTTGTGTGTGCGTGTGTGTGTGTGTCCTTTCGGCTCGCAGAGATAAGAATACGTCCGTGGCAAGAAGGCCCTGCCTGTCTTAAGAGGCGACTAATGGATAGGCATCGAGAGGTGGAGAATGTGTGCGTGTGCGTGTGTGCGTGTGTGCCTGTGTGCGTGTGTTTGTGTGTGCGTGTGTGTGTGTGTCCGTTCGGCTTGCAGAGATAAGAACACGGCAGTGGCAAGAAGTCCCTGCCTGTCGTAAGAGGCGACTAATGGGTAGGAGTCGAGAGGTGAAGAATGTATTTGTGTGTGTGTGTGTGCGTGTGTGTGCGTATGTGCGTGCGTGTGTGTGTGAGTGTGTATATGTCCGTTCGGCTTGCAGAGATAAGAATACGGCCGAGGCAAGAATGCCCTGCCTGTCGTAAGTGGCGACTAATTGGTAGGAGTCGAGAGGTGAAAAGTGTTTTTGTGTGTGTGCGTGTGTGTGCGTGTGTGCGTGCTTGTGTGTGTGTGTGTATGTGTCCGTTCGGCTTGCAGAGATAAGAATACGGCCGAGGCAAGAAGGCCCTGCCTGTCGTAAGTGGCGACTAATTGGTAGGAGTCGAGAGGTGAAGAGTGTATGTGTGTGTGTGTGCGTGTGTGGGTGTGTGTGTTTGTGCGTGTGTAAGTGTGTGTGTGTATGTATGCGTGTCCATTCGGCTCGCAGAGATTAGAATACGGCCGAGGCAAGAAGGCCATGCCTGTCGTAAGAGGCAACTAATGGGTAGGAGTCGAGAGGTGAAGAGTGTATGTGTGTGTGTGCGTGTGTGCGTGTGTGTGTGCGTGTGTGAGTGTGTGTGTCCGGTCGGCTCGCAGTGATAAGGACACGTCCGTGCCAAGAAGGCCCTGCCTGTCGTAAGCAGCGACTAATGCGTAGGAGTCGAGTGGTGAAGAGTGTATGTGTGTAAGTGCGTGTGTGCGTGTGTGTGCGTGTGTGAGTGTGTGTGTGTGTCCAGTCGGCTCTCAGAGATAAGAATACGGCCGAGGCAAGAAGGCCCTGCCTGTCGTAAGTGGCGACTAATTGGTAGGAGTCGAGAGGTGAAGAGTGTATGTGTGTGTGCGTATGTGCGTGTGTGTGCGTGTGAGAGTGTGTGTGTATGTGTGTGTGTGTCCGTTCGGCTTGTAGAGATAAGAGCACGACCGAGGCAAGAAGGCCCTGCCTATCGTAAGAGGCGACTAATAGGTAGGAGTCAAGAGGTGAAGAGTGTATGTGTGTGTGTGCGTGTGTGCGTGTGTGTGTGTGTATGTGTGTGTGTATCCCTTCTGCTCGCAGAGATAAGAATACGTCCGTGGCAAGAAGGCCATGCTTGCTGTAAGAAGCGACTAATGAGTAGGAGTCGAGGGGTGAAGCGTGTATGTGTGTATGTGTGCAAGTGTGTGTGTGTGTGTGTTCGTTCGGCTCGCAGAGATAGGTATACGTCCGTGGCAAGAAGGCCCTGCCTGTCTTAAGAGGCGACTAATGGATAGGAGTCGAGAGGTGGAGAGTGTGTGCGTGTGCGTGTGCGTGTGGGTGCGTGTGTAAGTGTGTGTGTATGTGTGTGTGTCTGTTTGGCTTGCAGAGATAAAAATACGGCAGAGGCAAGAAGGCCCTGCCTCTTGTAATGGGCGACTAATAAGTAGGAGTCGAGAGGTGAAGAGTGTATGTGTGTGTGTGTGCGTGTGTGCGTGTGTGTGTGCGTGTGTGAGTATGTGTGTGTATTAGTTCGGCTTGCAGAAATAAGAACACGACCGAGGCAAGCAGGCCCTGCCTATCGTAATAGGCGACTAATAGGTAGGAGTCGAGAGGTGAAGAGTGTATGTGTGTGTGTGCGTGTGTGCGTGTGTGTGTGAGTGTGTGAGTGTGTGTGTGTCCGTTCGGCTTGCAGAGATAAGAACACCCCCAAGGCAAGAAGGCCCTGCCTGTGGTAAGAGGCGACTAATAAGTAGGAGTCGATAGGTGAAGAGTGTATGTGTGTGTGTGTGCGTGTGTGCGTGTGTGTGTGCGTGTGTAAGTATGTGTGTGTGTGTGTCCGTTCGTCTTGCAGAAATAAGAACACGGCCGAGGCAAGAAGGCCCTGCCTGTCGTGAGAGGCGACTAATAGGTAGGATTAGAGAGGTGAAGAGTGTATGTGTGCGTATGTGCGTGTGTGTGTGTGAGTGTGTGTGTGTGTGTATGTGTGTGTGTGTGTGTGTGGCCCTTCGCTCGCAGAGATAAGAAAAAAGCGGTGGCAAGAAGGCCATGCCTGTCGTAAGTGGCGACTAATGGATAGAAGTCGAGAGGTGGAGAGTGTGTGCGTGTGCGTGTGCGTGTGCGTGTGCGTGTGCGTGTGTGTGTGTGTGTGCGTGTGTGTGTGTGTCCGTTTGTCTTGCAGAGATAAAAACACGGCCGTGGCAAGAAGTCCCTGCCTGTCGTAAGAGGAGAATAATGGGTAGGAGTCGAGAGGTGAAGAGTGTATGTGTGTGTGCGTGTGTGCGTGCGTGTGTGAGTGTGTGTGTGTATGTGTGTGTGTCAGTGTGTGTGTGTGTGTCCGGTCGGCTCGCAGAGATAAGAATACGGCCGAGGCAAGAAGGCCCTGCCTCTTGTAAGGGGCGACTAATAAGTAGGAGTCGAGAGGTGAAGAGTGTATGTGTGTATGCGTGTGTGCGTGTGTGCGTGTGTGAGTATGTGTGTTTGTTAGTTCGGTTTGCAGAGATAAGAGCACAACCGAGGCAAGAAGGCCCTGCCTATCGTAAGAGGCGACTAATAGGTAGGAGTCGAGAGGTAAAGAGTGTATGTGTGTGTGTGCGTGTGTGTGCGTGTGAGCGTGCGTGTGTGTGTGAGTGTGTGTGTGTGTCCGTTCGGCTTGCAGAGATAAGAATACGGCCAAGGCAAGAAGGCATTGCCTGTCGTAAGTGGCGACTAATTGGTAGGAGTCGAGAGGTGAAGAGTGTATATGTGTGTGTGCGTGTGTGCGTGTGTGTGCGTGTGTGCGTGCGTGTGTGTGTGAGTGTGTGCGTCCGTTCGGCTTGCAGAGATAAGAATACGGCCGAGGCAAGAAGGCCCTGCCTGTCGTAAGTGGCGACTAATGGGTAGGAGTCGAGAGGTGAAGAGTTTATTTGTGTGTGTGTGTGCGTGTGTGTGCGTGTGTGCGTGCGTGTGTGTGTGAGTGTGTGTGTGTGTCCGTTCGGCTTGCAGAGATAAGAATACGGCCGCGGCAAGAAGGCCCTGCCTGTCGTAAGTGGCGACTAATTGGTAGGAGTCGAGAGGTGAAGAGTGTATGTGTGTGTGCGTGTGTGCGTGTGTGTGCGTGTGTAAGTGTGTGTGTATGTGTGTGTCTGTTTGGCTTGCAGAGATAAGAATACGGTCGAGGCAAGAAGGCCCTGCCTGTCGTGAGAGGCGACTAATAGGTAGGATTAGAGAGGTGAAGAATGTATGTGTGTGCGTATGTGCGTGTTTGTGTGTGTGTGTGAGTGTATGTGTGTGTGTGTGTCCCTTCGCTCGCAGAGATAAGAAAAAAGCGGTGGCAAGAAGGCCATGCCTGTCGTAAGAGGCGACTAACGGATAGGAGTCGAGAGGTGGAGAGTGTGTGCGTGTGCGGGTGCGTGTGCGTGTGTGTGTGTGTGCGTGTGTGTGTGTCCGTTTGGCTTGCAGAGATAAGAACACGGCTGTGGCAAGAAGTCCCTGCCTGTCGTAAGAGGAGAATAATGGGTAGGAGTCGAGAGGTGAAGAGTGTATGTATGTGTGTGCGTGTGTGCGTGCGTGTGTGAGTGTGTGTGTGTATGTGTGTGTGTCAGTGTGTGTGTGTGTCCGGTCGGCTCGCAGAGATGAGAACACGGCCGTGGCAAGAAGGCACTGCCTGTCGTTAAGAGGCGACTAATGGGTAGGAGTCGAGAGGTGAAGAGTGTATGTGTGTGTGCGTGTGTGCGTGCGTGTGTGCGTGTGTAAGTATGTGTGTGTGTGTCCGTTCGTCTTGCAGAAATAAGAACACGGCCGAGGCAAGAAGGCCCTGCCTGTCGTGAGAGGCGACTAATAGGTAGGATTAGAGAGGTGAAGAATGTATGTGTGTGTGCGTGTGTGCTTGCGTATGTGCGTGTGTGTGTGTGAGTGTGTGTGTGTATGTGTGTGTGTCTCCCTTCGCTCGCAGAGATAAGAAAAAAGCGGTGGCAAGAAGGCCATGCCTGTCGTAAGAGGCGACTAATGGATAGGAGTCGAGAGGTAGAGAGTGTGTGCGTGTGCGTGTGCGTGTGTGTGTGTGTTCGTGTGTGTGTGTCCGTTTGGCTTGCAGAGATAAAAACACGGCCGTGGCAAGAAGTCCCTGCCTGTCGTAAGAGGAGAATAATGGGTAGGAGTCGAGAGGTGAAGAGTGTATGTGTGTGTGCGTGTGTGCGTACGTGTGTGAGTGTGTGTGTGTGTATGTGTGTGTGTCAGTGTGTGTGTGTGTCCGGTCGGCTCGCAGAGATGAGAACACGGCCGTGGCAAGAAGGCACTGCCTGTCGTTAAGAGGCAAATAATGGGTAGGAGTCGAGAGGTGAAGAGTGTATGTGTGTATGCGTGTGTGCGTGTGTGCGTATGTGAGTATGTGTGTTTGTTAGTTCGGCTTGCAGAGATAAGAGCACAACCGAGGCAAGAAGGCCCTGCCTATCGTAAGAGGCGACTAATAGGTAGGAGTCGAGAGGTGAAGAGTGTATGTGTGTGTGTGCGTGTGTGCGTGTGTGTGCGTGTGAGAGTGCGTGTGTGTGTGAGTGTGTGTGTCCGTTCGGCTTGCAGAAATAAGAATACGGCCGAGGCAAGAAGGCCCTGCCTGTCGTAAGTGGCGACTAATTGGTAGGAGTCGAGAGGTGAAGAGTGTATGTGTGTGTGTGCGAGTGTGCGTGTGTGTGTGTGTGTGTGTGTGCGTGCGTGTGTGTGTGAGTGTGTGCGTCCGTTCGGCTTGCAGAGATAAGAATACGGCCGAGGCAAGAAGGCCCTGCCTGTCGTAAGTGGCGACTAATGGGTAGGAGTCGAGAGGTGAAGAGTGTATTTGTGTGTGTGTGTGTGTGTGTGTGCGTGTGTGTGCGTGTGTGCGTGCGTGTGTGTGTGAGTGTGTGTGTGTCCGTTCGGCTTGCAGAGATAAGAATACGGCCGCGGCAAGAAGGCCCTGCCTGTCGTAAGTGGCGACTAATTGGTAGGAGTCGAGAGGTGAAGAGTGTATGTGTGTGTGTGCGTGTGTGCGTGTGTGTGCGTGTGTAAGTGTGTGTGTATGTGTGTGTGTCTGTTTGGCTTGCAGAGATAAGAATATGGCCGAGGCAAGAAGGCCCTGCCTGTCGTGAGAGGCGACTACTAGGTAGGATTAGAGAGGTGAAGAATGTATGTGTGTGCGTATGTGCGTGTTTGTGTGTGTGAGTGTATGTGTGTGTGCGTGTGTGCGTGCGTGTGTGCATGTGTGTGTGAGTGTGTGTGTGTATGTGTGTGTGTCCCTTCGCTCGCAGAGATAAGAAAAAAGCGGTGGCAAGAAGGCCATGCCTGTCGTAAGAGGCGACTAATGGATAGGAGTCGAGAGGTGGAGAGTGTGTGCGTGTGCGGGTGCGTGTGCGTGTGTGTGTGTGCGTGTGTGTGTGTCCGTTTGGCTTGCAGAGATAAGAACACGGCCGTGGCAAGAAGTCCCTGCCTGTCGTAAGAGGAGAATAATGGGTAGGAGTCGAGAGGTGAAGAGTGTATGTATGTGTGTGCGTGTGTGCGTGCGTGTGTGAGTGTGTGTGTGTATGTGTGTGTGTCAGTGTGTGTGTGTGTCCGGTCGGCTCGCAGAGATGAGAACACGGCCGTGGCAAGAAAGCACTGCCTGTCGTAAGTGGCGACTAATTGGTAGGAGTCGAGAGGTGAAGAGTGCATGTGTGTGTGTGCGTGTGTGCGTGTGTGTGCGTGTGTGCGTGCGTCTGTGTTTGAGTGTGTGTGTGTCCGTTCGGCTTGCAGAGATAAGAATACGGCCGAGGCAAGAAGGCCCTGCCTGTCGTAAGTGGCGACTAATGGGTAGGAGTCGAGAGGTGAAGAGTGTATTTGTGTGTGTGTGTGTGTGTGTGTGCGTGTGTGTGCGTGTGTGCGTGCGTGTGTGTGTGAGTGTGTGTGTGTCCGTTCGGCTTGCAGAGATAAAAATACGGCCGAGGCAAGAAGGCCCTGCCTGTCGTAAGTGGCGACTAATTGGTAGGAGTCGGGAGGTGAAGAGTGTATGTGTGTGTGCGTGTGTGCGTGTGTGTGCGTGTGTAAGTGTGTGTGTATGTGTGTGTGTGTCTGTTTGGCTTGCAGAGATAAGAATACGGCCGAGGCAAGAAGGCCCTCTCTCTTGTAAGGGGCGACTAATAGGTAGGAGTCGAAAGGTGAATAGTGTATGTGTGTGTGTGTGTGTGCGTGTGTGGGTGTGTGTGTGTTTGTGCGTGTGTAAGTGTGTGTGTGTATGTATGTGTGTGTCCATTCGGCTCGCAGAGATTAGAATACGGCCGAGGCAAGAAGGCCATGCCTGTCGTAAGAGGCAACTAATGGGTAGGAGTCGAGAGGTGAAAAGTGTTTTTGTGTGTGTGCGTGTGTGTGCGTGTGTGCGTGCTTGTGTGTGTGAGTGTGTATGTGTCCGTTCGGCTTGCAGAGATAAGAATACGGCCAAGGCAAGAAGGCCTTGCCAGTCGTAAGAGGCGACTAATGGGTAGGAGTCGAGAGGTGAAGAGTGTATGTGTGTGTGTGCGTGTGTGTGCGTGTGTGAGTGTGTGTGTCCTGTCGGCTCGCAGTGATAAGGAAACGTCCGTGCCAAGAAGGCCCTGCCCGTCGTAAGCGGCGACTAATGCGTAGGAGTCGAGAGGTGAAGAGTGTATGTGTGTAAGTGCGTGTGTTTGTGTGTGTGCGTGTGTGAGTGTGTGAGTGTGCCCGGTCGGCTCGCAGAGATAAGAACACGGCCGTGGCAAGAAGGCCCTGCCTGTCGTAAGAGGCGACTAATGGGTAGGAGTCGAGAGGTGTAGAGTGTATGTGTGTGTGAGTGTGCGTGTGTGTGCGTGTGTGAGTGTGTGTGTGTATTTGTGTGTGTGAGTGTGTGTGTGTGTCCAGTCGGCTCGCAGAGATAAGAACACGGCCGTGGCAAGAAGGCCCTGCCTGTCGTAAGAGGCGACTAATGGGTAGGAGTCGAGAGGTGTAGAGTGTATGTGTGTGTGAGTGTGCGTGTGTGTGCGTGTGTGAGTGTGTGTGTGTATTTGTGTGTGTGAGTGTGTGTGTGTCCAGTCGGCTCGCAGAGATAAGAACACGGCCGTGGCAAGAAGGCCCTGCCTGTCGTAAGAGGCGACTAATGGGTAGGAGTCGAGAGGTGAAGAGTGTATGTGTGTGTGAGTGTGCGTGTGTGCGTGTGTGTGCGTGTGTGAGTGTGTGTGTGTATTTGTGTGTGTGAGTGTGTGTGTCCAGTCGGCTCGCAGAAATAAGAACACGGCCGTGTCAAGAAGGCCCTGCCTGTCGTAAGAGGCGACTAATGGGTAGGAGTCGAGAGGTGAAGAATGTATTTGTGTGTGTGTGTGTGCGTGTGTGTGCGTATGTGCGTGCGTGTGTGTGTGAGTGTGTATATGTCCGTTCGGCTTGCAGAGATAAGAATACGGCCGAGGCAAGAATGCCCTGCCTGTCGTAAGTGGCGACTAATTGGTAGGAGTCGAGAGGTGAAAAGTGTTTTTGTGTGTGTGCGTGTGTGTGCGTGTTTGCGTGCTTGTGTGTGTGAGTGTGTATGTGTCCGTTCGGCTTGCAGAGATAAGAATACGGCCGAGGCAAGAAGGCCCTGCCTGTCATAAGTGGCGACTAATTGGTAGGAGTCGAGAGGTGAAGAGTGTATGTGTGTGTGTGTGTGTGTGCGTGTGTGGGTGTGTGTGTGTTTGTGCGTGTGTAAGTGTGTGTGTGTATGTATGCGTGTCCATTCGGCTCGCAGAGATTAGAATACGGCCGAGGCAAGAAGGCCATGCCTGTCGTAAGAGGCAACTAATGGGTAGGAGTCGAGAGGTGAAGAGTGTATGTGTGTGTGTGCGTGTGTGCGTGTGTGTGTGCGTGTGTGAGTGTGTGTGTCCGGTCGGCTCGCAGTGATAAGGACACGTCCGTGCCAAGAAGGCCCTGCCTGTCGTAAGCAGCGACTAATGCGTAGGAGTCGAGTGGTGAAGAGTGTATGTGTGTAAGTGCGTGTGTGCGTGTGTGTGCGTGTGTGAGTGTGTGTGTGTATTTGTGTGTGTGAGTGTGTGTGTCCAGTCGGCTCGCAGAGATACGAACACGGCCGTGGCAAAAAGGCCCTGCCTGTCGTAAGAGGCGACTAATGGGTAGGAGTCGAGTGGTGAAGAGTGTATATGTGTGTGCGTATGTGCGTGTGTGTGCGTGTGAGAGTGTGTGTGTATGTGTGTGTGTGTCCGTTCGGCTTGTAGAGATAAGAGCACGACCGAGGCAAGAAGGCCCTGCCTATCGTAAGAGGCGACTAATAGGTAGGAGTCAAGAGGTGAAGAGTGTATGTGTGTGTGTGCGTGTGTGCGTGTGTGTGTGTGTATGTGTGTGTGTATCCCTTCGGCTCGCAGAGATAAGAATACGTCCGTGGCAAGAAGGCCATGCTTGCTGTAAGAAGCGACTAATGAGTAGGAGTCGAGGGGTGAAGCGTGTATGTGTGTATGTGTGCAAGTGTGTGTGTGTGTGTGTCCGTTCGGCTCGCAGAGATAGGTATACGTCCGTGGCAAGAAGGCCCTGCCTGTCTTAAGAGGCGACTAATGGATAGGAGTCGAGAGGTGGAGAGTGTGTGCGTGTGCGTGTGCGTGTGGGTGCGTGTGTAAGTGTGTGTGTATGTGTGTGTGTCTGTTTGGCTTGCAGAGATAAAAATACGGCAGAGGCAAGAAGGCCCTGCCTCTTGTAATGGGCGACTAATAAGTAGGAGTCGAGAGGTGAAGAGTGTATGTGTGTGTGTGTGCGTGTGTGCGTGTGTGTGTGCGTGTGTGAGTATGTGTGTGTATTAGTTCGGCTTGCAGAAATAAGAACACGACCGAGGCAAGCAGGCCCTGCCTATCGTAATAGGCGACTAATAGGTAGGAGTCGAGAGGTGAAGAGTGTATGTGTGTGTGTGCGTGTGTGCGTGTGTGTGTGAGTGTGTGAGTGTGTGTGTGTCCGTTCGGCTTGCAGAGATAAGAACACCCCCAAGGCAAGAAGGCCCTGTCTGTGGTAAGAGGCGACTAATAAGTAGGAGTAAATAGGTGAAGAGTGTATGTGTGTGTGTGTGCGTGTGTGCGTGTGTGTGTGCGTGTGTAAGTATGT
Source organism: Diabrotica undecimpunctata (assembly GCF_040954645.1). Classification (NCBI taxonomy): domain Eukaryota; kingdom Metazoa; phylum Arthropoda; class Insecta; order Coleoptera; family Chrysomelidae; genus Diabrotica; species Diabrotica undecimpunctata. The sequence continues at coordinate 731,970 of NW_027311908.1, read as the reverse complement.
GTGTGTGTGTGTCCGTTCGTCTTGCAGAAATAAGAACACGGCCGAGGCAAGAAGGCCCTGCCTGTCGTGAGAGGCGACTAATAGGTAGGATTAGAGAGGTGAAGAATGTATGTGTGTGTGCGTGTGTGCGTGCGTATGTGCGTGTGTGTGTGTGAGTGTGTGTGTGTGTGTATGTGTGTGTGTGTGTGTCCCTTCGCTCGCAGAGATAAGAAAAAAGCGGTGGCAAGAAGGCCATGCCTGTCGTAAGAGGCGACTAATGGATAGGAGTCGAGAGGTGGAGAGTGTGTGCGTGTGCGTGTGCGTGTGCGTGTGCGTGTGTGTGTGTGCGTGTGTGTGTGTGTCCGTTTGTCTTGCAGAGATAAAAACACGGCCGTGGCAAGAAGTCCCTGCCTGTCGTAAGAGGAGAATAATGGGTAGGAGTCGAGAGGTGAAGAGTGTATGTGTGTGTGCGTGTGTGCGTGCGTGTGTGAGTGTGTGTGTGTATGTGTGTGTGTCAGTGTGTGTGTGTGTCCGGTCGGCTCGCAGAGATAAGAATACGGCCGAGGCAAGAAGGCCCTGCCTCTTGTAAGGGGCGACTAATAAGTAGGAGTCGAGAGGTGAAGAGTGTATGTGTGTATGCGTGTGTGCGTGTGTGCGTGTGTGAGTATGTGTGTTTGTTAGTTCGGTTTGCAGAGATAAGAGCACAACCGAGGCAAGAAGGCCCTGCCTATCGTAAGAGGCGACTAATAGGTAGGAGTCGAGAGGTGAAGAGTGTATGTGTGTGTGTGCGTGTGTGTGCGTGTGAGCGTGCGTGTGTGTGTGAGTGTGTGTGAAGTGGCGACTAATTGGTAGGAGTCGAGAGGTGAAGAGTGTATATGTGTGTGTGCGTGTGTGCGTGTGTGTGCGTGTGTGCGTGCGTGTGTGTGTGAGTGTGTGCGTCCGTTCGGCTTGCAGAGATAAGAATACGGCCGAGGCAAGAAGGCCCTGCCTGTCGTAAGTGGCGACTAATGGGTAGGAGTCGAGAGGTGAAGAGTTTATTTGTGTGTGTGTGTGCGTGTGTGTGCGTGTGTGCGTGCGTGTGTGTGTGAGTGTGTGTGTGTCCGTTCGGCTTGCAGAGATAAGAATACGGCCGCGGCAAGAAGGCCCTGCCTGTCGTAAGTGGCGACTAATTGGTAGGAGTCAAGAGGTGAAGAGTGTATGTGTGTGTGCGTGTGGGCGTGTTTGTGTGTGTGTGAGTGTATGTGTGTGTGCGTGTGTGCGTGCGTGTGTGTGTGTTTGTGAGTGTGTGTGTATGTATGTGTGTGTGTCCCTTCGGCTCGCAGAGATAAGAAAACAGCCGTGGCAAGAAAGCGATGCAAATCGTACGGGGCGACTAATGGATAGGAGTCGAGAGGCGAAGAGTGGGCGACTAATATGTAGGAGTCGAGAGGTGAAAAGTGTATGTGTGTGTGCGTGTGTGCGTGTGTGTGTGCGTGTGTGAGTATGTGTGTGTGTTAGTTCGGCTTGCAGAGATAAAAACACGACCGAGGCCAGAAGGCCCTGCCTATCGTAAGAGGCGACTAATAGGTAGGAGTCGAGAGGTGAAGAATGTATGTGTGTGTGCGTGTGGGCGTGTTTGTGTGTGTGTGTTTGTGAGTGTGTGTGTGTATGTATGTGTGTGTGTCCCTTCGGCTCGCAGAGATAAGAAAACAGCCGTGGCAAGAAAGCGATGCAAATCGTACGGGGCGACTAATCGATAGGAGTCGAGAGGCGAAGAGTGGACGACTAATAAGTAGGAGTCGAGAGGTGAGAAGTGTATGTGTGTGTGCGTGTGTGCGTGTATGTGTGCGTGTGTGAGTATGTGTGTGTGTCCGTTCGGCTTGCAGTGATAAGAACACGGCCAAGGCAAGAAGGCCCTTCCTATCGTAAGAGGCGACTAATAGGTAGGAGTCGAGAGGTGAAGAATGTGTGTGTGTGCGTGTGTGCGTGCGTGTGTGTGTGTGTGTTTGTGAGTGTGTTTGTATGTATGTGTGTGTGTCCCTTCGGCTCGCAGAGATAAGAAAACAGCCGTGGCAAGAAAGCGATGCAAATCGTACGGGGCGACTAATCGATAGGAGTCGAGAGGCGAAGAGTGGGCGACTAATAAGTAGGAGTCGAGAGGTGAGAAGTGTATGTGTGTGTGCGTGTGTGCGTGTATGTGTGCGTGTGTGAGTATGTGTGTGTGTCCGTTCGGCTTGCAGTGATAAGAAAACGGCCAAGGCAAGAAGGCCCTTCCTATCGTAAGAGGCGACTAATAGGTAGGAGTCGAGAGGTGAAGAATGTATGTGTGTGTGCGTGTGGGCGTGTTTGTGTGTGTGTGAGTGTATGTGTGTGTGCGTGTGTGCGTGCGTGTGTGTGTGTGTGTGTTTGTGAGTGTGTGTGTATGTATGTGTGTGTGTCCCTTCGGCTCGCAGAGATAAGAAAACAGCCGTGGCAAGAAGGCGATGCAAATCGTACGGGGCGACTAATAAGTAGGAGTCGAGATGTGAAGAGTGGGCGACTAATAAGTAGGAGTCGAGAGGTGAAGAGAGTATGTGTGTGGGTGCGTGTGTGCGTGTGTGTGTGCGTGTGTGTGTATGTGTGTGTGTCCGTTCGGCTCGCAGAGATCAGAACACGGCCGTGGTATGAAGTCCCTGCCTGTCGTAAGAGGCGACTAATGAATAGGAGTCGAGAGGTGAAGAGTGTATGCGTCTTTGTGTGTATGCGTGTGTGAGTATGTGTGTGTGTATGTGTGTGTGTGTGTCCGTTTGGCTTGCAGAGATAAGAATACGGCCGAGGCAAGAACGCCCTGCCTGTCTTAAGAGGCGACTAATGGATATTAGTCGAGAGGTGGAGAGTGTGTGCGTGTGCGTGTACGTGTGCGTGTGTGCGTGTGTGCCTGTGTGCGTGTGTTTGTGTGTGCGTGTGTGTGTGTGTCCTTTCGGCTCGCAGAGATAAGAATACGTCCGTGGCAAGAAGGCCCTGCCTGTCTTAAGAGGCGACTAATGGATAGGCATCGAGAGGTGGAGAATGTGTGCGTGTGCGTGTGTGCGTGTGTGCCTGTGTGCGTGTGTTTGTGTGTGCGTGTGTGTGTGTGTGTCCGTTCGGCTTGCAGAGATAAGAACACGGCAGTGGCAAGAAGTCCCTGCCTGTCGTAAGAGGCGACTAATGGGTAGGAGTCGAGAGGTGAAGAATGTATTTGTGTGTGTGTGTGTGCGTGTGTGTGCGTATGTGCGTGCGTGTGTGTGTGAGTGTGTATATGTCCGTTCGGCTTGCAGAGATAAGAATACGGCCGAGGCAAGAATGCCCTGCCTGTCGTAAGTGGCGACTAATTGGTAGGAGTCGAGAGGTGAAAAGTGTTTTTGTGTGTGTGCGTGTGTGTGCGTGTGTGCGTGCTTGTGTGTGTGAGTGTGTATGTGTCCGTTCGGCTTGCAGAGATAAGAATACGGCCGAGGCAAGAAGGCCCTGCCTGTCGTAAGTGGCGACTAATTGGTAGGAGTCGAGAGGTGAAGAGTGTATGTGTGTGTGTGTGTGCGTGTGTGGGTGTGTGTGTGTTTGTGCGTGTGTAAGTGTGTGTGTGTATGTATGCGTGTCCATTCGGCTCGCAGAGATTAGAATACGGCCGAGGCAAGAAGGCCATGCCTGTCGTAAGAGGCAACTAATGGGTAGGAGTCGAGAGGTGAAGAGTGTATGTGTGTGTGTGCGTGTGTGCGTGTGTGTGTGCGTGTGTGAGTGTGTGTGTCCGGTCGGCTCGCAGAGATACGAACACGGCCGTGGCAAAAAGGCCCTGCCTGTCGTAAGAGGCGACTAATGGGTAGGAGTCGAGTGGTGAAGAGTGTATATGTGTGTGCGTATGTGCGTGTGTGTGCGTGTGTGAGTGTGTGTGTGTGTCCAGTCGGCTCTCAGAGATAAGAACACGGCCGTGGCAAGAAGGCCCTGCCTGTCGTAAGAGGCGGCTAATGGGTAGGAGTCGAGAGGTGAAGAGTGTATGTGTGTGTGAGTGTGCGTGTGTGCGTGTGTGTGCATGTGTGAGTGTGTGTGTGTATTTGTGTGTGTGAGTGTGTGTGTCCAGTCGGCTCGCAGAGATACGAACACGGCCGTGGCAAAAAGGCCCTGCCTGTCGTAAGAGGCGACTAATGGGTAGGAGTCGAGTGGTGAAGAGTGTATATGTGTGTGCGTATGTGCGTGTGTGTGCGTGTGAGAGTGTGTGTGTATGTGTGTGTGTGTCCGTTCGGCTTGTAGAGATAAGAGCACGACCGAGGCAAGAAGGCCCTGCCTATCGTAAGAGGCGACTAATAGGTAGGAGTCAAGAGGTGAAGAGTGTATGTGTGTGTGTGCGTGTGTGCGTGTGTGTGTGTGTATGTGTGTGTGTATCCCTTCGGCTCGCAGAGATAAGAATACGTCCGTGGCAAGAAGGCCATGCTTGCTGTAAGAAGCGACTAATGAGTAGGAGTCGAGGGGTGAAGCGTGTATGTGTGTATGTGTGCAAGTGTGTGTGTGTGTGTGTTCGTTCGGCTCGCAGAGATAGGTATACGTCCGTGGCAAGAAGGCCCTGCCTGTCTTAAGAGGCGACTAATGGATAGGAGTCGCGAGGTGGAGAGTGTGTGCGTGTGCGTGTGCGTGTGGGTGCGTGTGTAAGTGTGTGTGTATGTGTGTGTGTCTGTTTGGCTTGCAGAGATAAAAATACGGCAGAGGCAAGAAGGCCCTGCCTCTTGTAATGGGCGACTAATAAGTAGGAGTCGAGAGGTGAAGAGTGTATGTGTGTGTGTGTGCGTGTGTGCGTGTGTGTGTGCGTGTGTGAGTATGTGTGTGTATTAGTTCGGCTTGCAGAAATAAGAACACGACCGAGGCAAGCAGGCCCTGCCTATCGTAATAGGCGACTAATAGGTAGGAGTCGAGAGGTGAAGAGTGTATGTGTGTCTGTGCGTGTGTGCGTGTGTGTGTGAGTGTGTGAGTGTGTGTGTGTCCGTTCGGCTTGCAGAGATAAGAACACCCCCAAGGCAAGAAGGCCCTGCCTGTGGTAAGAGGCGACTAATAAGTAGGAGTCGATAGGTGAAGAGTGTATGTGTGTGTGTGTGCGTGTGTGCGTGTGTGTGCGTGTGTAAGTATGTGTGTGTGTGTGTCCGTTCGTCTTGCAGAAATAAGAACACGGCCGAGGCAAGAAGGCCCTGCCTGTCGTGAGAGGCGACTAATAGGTAGGATTAGAGAGCTGAAGAATGTATGTGTGTGTGCGTGTGTGCGTGCGTATGTGCGTGTGTGTGTGTGAGTGTGTGTGTGTGTGTGTATGTGTGTGTGTGTGTGTGTCCCTTCGCTCGCAGAGATAAGAAAAAAGCGGTGGCAAGAAGGCCATGCCTGTCGTAAGTGGCGACTAATGGATAGAAGTCGAGAGGTGGAGAGTGTGTGCGTGTGCGTGTGCGTGTGCGTGTGCGTGTGTGTGTGTGTGCGTGTGTGTGTGTGTCCGTTTGTCTTGCAGAGATAAAAACACGGCCGTGGCAAGAAGTCCCTGCCTGTCGTAAGAGGAGAATAATGGGTAGGAGTCGAGAGGTGAAGAGTGTATGTGTGTGTGCGTGTGTGCGTGCGTGTGTGAGTGTGTGTGTGTATGTGTGTGTGTCAGTGTGTGTGTGTATGTCCGGTCGGCTCGCAGAGATAAGAATACGGCCGAGGCAAGAAGGCCCTGCCTCTTGTAAGGGGCGACTAATAAGTAGGATTCGAGAGGTGAAGAGTGTATGTGTGTATGCGTGTGTGCGTGTGTGCGTGTGTGAGTATGTGTGTTTGTTAGTTCGGTTTGCAGAGATAAGAGCACAACCGAGGCAAGAAGGCCCTGCCTATCGTAAGAGGCGACTAATAGGTAGGAGTCGAGAGGTGAAGAGTGTATGTGTGTGTGTGCGTGTGTGTGCGTGTGAGCGTGCGTGTGTGTGTGAGTGTGTGTGTGTGTCCGTTCGGCTTGCAGAGATAAGAATACGGCCAAGGCAAGAAGGCCCTGCCTGTCGTAAGTGGCGACTAATTGGTAGGAGTCGAGAGGTGAAGAGTGTATATGTGTGTGTGCGTGTGTGCGTGTGTGTGCGTGTGTGCGTGCGTGTGTGTGTGAGTGTGTGCGTCCGTTCGGCTTGCAGAGATAAGAATACGGCCGAGGCAAGAAGGCCCTGCCTGTCGTAAGTGGCGACTAATGGGTAGGAGTCGAGAGGTGAAGAGTTTATTTGTGTGTGTGTGTGCGTGTGTGTGCGTGTGTGCGTGCGTGTGTGTGTGAGTATGTGTGTGTGTCCGTTCGGCTTGCAGAGATAAGAATACGGCCGCGGCAAGAAGGCCCTGCCTGTCGTAAGTGGCGACTAATTGGTAGGAGTCGAGAGGTGAAGAGTGTATGTGTGTGTGCGTGTGTGCGTGTGTGTGCGTGTGTAAGTGTGTGTGTATGTGTGTGTCTGTTTGGCTTGCAGAGATAAGAATACGGCCAAGGCAAGAAGGCCCTGCCTGTCGTGAGAGGCGACTAATAGGTAGGATTAGAGAGGTGAAGAATGTATGTGTGTGCGTATGTGCGTGTTTGTGTGTGTGTGTGAGTGTATGTGTGTGTGCGTGTGTGCGTGCGTGTGTGCATGTGTGTGTGAGTGTGTGTGTGTATGTGTGTGTGTGTGTCCCTTCGCTCGCAGAGATAAGAAAAAAGCGGTGGCAAGAAGGCCATGCCTGTCGTAAGAGGCGACTAATGGATAGGAGTCGAGAGGTGGAGAGTGTGTGCGTGTGCGGGTGCGTGTGCGTGTGTGTGTGTGTGCGTGTGTGTGTTTGTTTGGCTTGCAGAGATAAGAACACGGCTGTGGCAAGAAGTCCCTGCCTGTCGTAAGAGGAGAATAATGGGTAGGAGTCGAGAGGTGAAGAGTGTATGTATGTGTGTGCGTGTGTGCGTGCGTGTGTGAGTGTGTGTGTGTATGTGTGTGTGTCAGTGTGTGTGTGTGTCCGGTCGGCTCGCAGAGATGAGAACACGGCCGTGGCAAGAAGGCACTGCCTGTCGTTAAGAGGCGACTAATGGGTAGGAGTCGAGAGGTGAAGAGTGTATGTGTGTGTGCGTGTGTGCGTGCGTGTGTGCGTGTGTAAGTATGTGTGTGTGTGTCCGTTCGTCTTGCAGAAATAAGAACACGGCCGAGGCAAGAAGGCCCTGCCTGTCGTGAGAGGCGACTAATAGGTAGGATTAGAGAGGTGAAGAATGTATGTGTGTGTGCGTGTGTGCTTGCGTATGTGCGTGTGTGTGTGTGAGTGTGTGTGTGTATGTGTGTGTGTCTCCCTTCGCTCGCAGAGATAAGAAAAAAGCGGTGGCAAGAAGGCCATGCCTGTCGTAAGAGGCGACTAATGGGTAGGAGTCGAGAGGTGAAGAGTGTATGTGTGTATGCGTGTGTGCGTGTGTGCGTGTGTGAGTATGTGTGTTTGTTAGTTCGGCTTGCAGAGATAAGAGCACAACCGAGGCAAGAAGGCCCTGCCTATCGTAAGAGGCGACTAATAGGTAGGAGTCGAGAGGTGAAGAGTGTATGTGTGTGTGTGCGTGTGTGCGTGTGTGTGCGTGTGAGAGTGCGTGTGTGTGTGAGTGTGTGTGTGTCCGTTCGGCTTGCAGAAATAAGAATACGGCCGAGGCAAGAAGGCCCTGCCTGTCGTAAGTGGCGACTAATTGGTAGGAGTCGAGAGGTGAAGAGTGTATGTGTGTGTGTGCGAGTGTGCGTGTGTGTGTGTGTGTGTGTGTGTGTGCGTGCGTGTGTGTGTGAGTGTGTGCGTCCGTTCGGCTTGCAGAGATAAGAATACGGCCGAGGCAAGAAGGCCCTGCCTGTCGTAAGTGGCGACTAATGGGTAGGAGTCGAGAGGTGAAGAGTGTATTTGTGTGTGTGTGTGTGTGTGCGTGTGTGTGCGTGTGTGCGTGCGTGTGTGTGTGAGTGTGTGTGTGTCCGTTCGGCTTGCAGAGATAAGAATACGGCCGCGGCAAGAAGGCCCTGCCTGTCGTAAGTGGCGACTAATTGGTAGGAGTCGAGAGGTGAAGAGTGTATGTGTGTGTGTGCGTGTGTGCGTGTGTGTGCGTGTGTAAGTGTGTGTGTATGTGTGTGTGTCTGTTTGGCTTGCAGAGATAAGAATACGGCCGAGGCAAGAAGGCCCTGCCTGTCGTGAGAGGCGACTACTAGGTAGGATTAGAGAGGTGAAGAATGTATGTGTGTGCGTATGTGCGTGTTTGTGTGTGTGAGTGTATGTGTGTGTGCGTGTGTGCGTGCGTGTGTGCATGTGTGTGTGAGTGTGTGTGTGTATGTGTGTGTGTCCCTTCGCTCGCAGAGATAAGAAAAAAGCGGTGGCAAGAAGGCCATGCCTGTCGTAAGAGGCGACTAATGGATAGGAGTCGAGAGGTGGAGAGTGTGTGCGTGTGCGGGTGCGTGTGCGTGTGTGTGTGTGCGTGTGTGTGTGTCCGTTTGGCTTGCAGAGATAAGAACACGGCCGTGGCAAGAAGTCCCTGCCTGTCGTAAGAGGAGAATAATGGGTAGGAGTCGAGAGGTGAAGAGTGTATGTATGTGTGTGCGTGTGTGCGTGCGTGTGTGAGTGTGTGTGTGTATGTGTGTGTGTCAGTGTGTGTGTGTGTCCGGTCGGCTCGCAGAGATGAGAACACGGCCGTGGCAAGAAAGCACTGCCTGTCGTAAGTGGCGACTAATTGGTAGGAGTCGAGAGGTGAAGAGTGCATGTGTGTGTGTGCGTGTGTGCGTGTGTGTGCGTGTGTGCGTGCGTCTGTGTTTGAGTGTGTGTGTGTCCGTTCGGCTTGCAGAGATAAGAATACGGCCGAGGCAAGAAGGCCCTGCCTGTCGTAAGTGGCGACTAATGGGTAGGAGTCGAGAGGTGAAGAGTGTATTTGTGTGTGTGTGTGTGTGTGCGTGTGTGTGCGTGTGTGCGTGCGTGTGTGTGTGAGTGTGTGTGTGTCCGTTCGGCTTGCAGAGATAAAAATACGGCCGAGGCAAGAAGGCCCTGCCTGTCGTAAGTGGCGACTAATTGGTAGGAGTCGGGAGGTGAAGAGTGTATGTGTGTGTGTGCGTGTGTGCGTGTGTGTGCGTGTGTAAGTGTGTGTGTATGTGTGTGTGTGTCTGTTTGGCTTGCAGAGATAAGAATACGGCCGAGGCAAGAAGGCACTCTCTCTTGTAAGGGGCGACTAATAGGTAGGAGTCGAAAGGTGAATAGTGTATGTGTGTGTGTGTGTGTGTGTGTGTGCGTGTGTGGGTGTGTGTGTGTTTGTGCGTGTGTAAGTGTGTGTGTGTATGTATGTGTGTGTCCATTCGGCTCGCAGAGATTAGAATACGGCCGAGGCAAGAAGGCCATGCCTGTCGTAAGAGGCAACTAATGGGTAGGAGTCGAGAGGTGAAAAGTGTTTTTGTGTGTGTGCGTGTGTGTGCGTGTGTGCGTGCTTGTGTGTGTGAGTGTGTATGTGTCCGTTCGGCTTGCAGAGATAAGAATACGGCCAAGGCAAGAAGGCCTTGCCAGTCGTAAGAGGCGACTAATGGGTAGGAGTCGAGAGGTGAAGAGTGTATGTGTGTGTGTGCGTGTCTGTGCGTGTGTGAGTGTGTGTGTCCTGTCGGCTCGCAGTGATAAGGAAACGTCCGTGCCAAGAAGGCCCTGCCTGTCGTAAGCGGCGACTAATGCGTAGGAGTCGAGAGGTGAAGAGTGTATGTGTGTAAGTGCGTGTGTTTGTGTGTGTGCGTGTGTGAGTGTGTGAGTGTGCCCGGTCGGCTCGCAGAGATAAGAACACGGCCGTGGCAAGAAGGCCCTGCCTGTCGTAAGAGGCGACTAATGGGTAGGAGTCGAGAGGTGTAGAGTGTATGTGTGTGTGAGTGTGCGTGTGTGTGCGTGTGTGAGTGTGTGTGTGTATTTGTGTGTGTGAGTGTGTGTGTGTCCAGTCGGCTCGCAGAGATAAGAACACGGCCGTGGCAAGAAGGCCCTGCCTGTCGTAAGAGGCGACTAATGGGTAGGAGTCGAGAGGTGAAGAGTGTATGTGTGTGTGAGTGTGCGTGTGTGCGTGTGTGTGCGTGTGTGAGTGTGTGTGTGTATTTGTGTGTGTGAGTGTGTGTGTCCAGTCGGCTCGCAGAAATAAGAACACGGCCGTGTCAAGAAGGCCCTGCCTGTCGTAAGAGGCGACTAATGGGTAGGAGTCGAGTGGTGAAGAGTGTATATGTGTGTGCGTATGTGCGTGTGAGTGCGTGTGAGAGTGTGTGTGTATGTGTGTGTGTGTCCGTTCGGCTTGCAGAGATAAGAGCACGACCGAGGCAAGAAGGCCCTGCCTATCGTAAGAGGCGACTAATAGGTAGGATTCGAGAGGTGGAGAATGTATGTGTGTGTGCGTGTGTGCGTGTTTGTGTGTGTGTGAGTGTATGTGTGTGTGCGTGTGTGCGTGCGTGTGTGAGTATGTGTGTGTGTATGTGTGTGTGTGTGTATGTGTGTGTATGTGTGTGTGTATCCCTTCGGCTCGCAGAGATAAGAATACGTCCGTGGCAGGAAGGCCATGCTTGCTGTAAGGAGCGACTAATGGGTAGTAGTCGATAGGTGAAGCGTGTATGTGTGTGTGTGTATGTGTGCAAGTGTGTGTGTGTGTGTCCGTTCGGCTCGCTAAGATAGGTATACGTCCGTGGCAAGAAGGCCCTGCCTGTCTTAAGAGGCGACTAATGGATAGGAATAGAGAGGTGGAGAGTGCGTGCGTGAGCGTGTGCGTGTGTAAGTGTGTGTGTATGTGTGTGTGTATGTGTGTGTGTCTGTTTGGCTTGCAGAGATAAGAATACGGCCAAGGCAAGAAGGCCCTGCCTCTTGTAATGGGCGACTAATAAGTAGGAGTCGAGAGGTGAAGAGTGTATGTGTGTGTGCGTGTGTGCGTGTTTGTGTGTGTGTGAGTGTATGTGTGTGTGCGTGTGTGCGTACGTGTGTGCGTGTGTGAGTATGTGTGTGTGTTAGTTCGGTTTGCAGAAATAAGAACACGACCGAGGCAAGAAGGCCCTGCCTAACGTAAGAGGCAGCTAATAGGTAGAAGTCGAGAGGTGAAGAGTGTATGTGTGTGTGCGTGTGTGCGTGTGTGTGTGCGTGTGTGAGTATGTGTGTGTGTCCGTTCGGCTTGCAGAGATAAGAACACGGCCGAGGCAAGAAGGCCCTGCCTGTCGTGAGAGGCGACTAATAGGTAGGATTAGAGAAGTGAAGAATGTATGTGTGTGTGCGTGTGTGCGTGTTTGTGTGTGTGTGAGTGTATGTGTGTGTGCGTGTGTGCGTGCGTGTATGCGTGTGTGTGTGTGAGTGTGTGTGTGTATGTGTGTGTGTGTGTGTGTGTCCCTTCGCTCGCAGAGATAAGAAAAAAGCGGTGGCAAGAAGGCCATACCTGTCGTAAGAGGCGACTAATGGATAGGAGTCGAGAGGTGGAGAGTGTGTGCGTGTGCGTGTGCGTGTGCGTGTGCGTGTGTGTGTGTGCGTGTGTGTATGTGTCCGTTTGGCTTGCAGAGATAAAAACACGGCCGTGGCAAGAAGTCCCTGCCTGTCGTAAGAGGAGAATAATGGGTAGGAGTCGAGAGGTGAAGAGTGTATGTGTGTGTGCGTGTGTGCGTGCGTGTGTGAGTGTGTGTGTGTATGTGTGTGTGTCAGTGTGTGTGTGTGTGTCCGGTCGGCTCGCAGAGATGAGAACACGGCCGTGGCAAGAAGGCACTGCCTGTCGTTAAGAGGCAACTAATGGGTAGGAGTCGAGAGGTGAAGAGTGTATGTGTGTGTGTGTGCGTGTGTGCGTGTGTGTGTGTGTGTGTGTGTGTATATGTTTGTGTCTGTTTGGCTTGCAGAGATAAGAAAACGGCCGAGGCAAGAAGGCCCTGCCTCTTGTAAGGGGCGACTAATAAGTAGGAGTCGAGAGGTGAATAGTGTATGTGTGTATGCGTGTATGCGTGTGTGCGTGTGTGAGTATGTGTGTTTGTTAGTTCGGCTTGCAGAGATAAGAGCACAACCGAGGCAAGAAGGCCCTGCCTATCGTAAGAGGCGACTAATAGGTAGGAGTCGAGAGGTGAAGAGTGTAGGTGTGTGTGCGTGTGTGCGTGTGTGTGCGTGTGAGCGTGCGTGTGTGTGTGAGTGTGTGTGTGTGTCCGTTCGGCTTGCAGAAATAAGAATACGGCCGAGGCAAGAAGGCCCTGCCTGTCGTAAGTGGCGACTAATTGGTAGGAGTCGAGAGGTGAAGAGTGTATATGTGTGTGTGCGTGTGTGCGTGTGTGTGCGTGTGTGCGTTCGTGTGTGTGTGAGTGTGTGCGTCCGTTCGGCTTGCAGAGATAAGAATACGGCCGAGGCAAGAAGGCCCTGCCTGTCGTAAGTGGCGACTAATGGGTAGGAGTCGAGAGGTGAAGAGTTTATTTGTGTGTGTGTGTGCGTGTGTGTGCGTGTGTGCGTGCGTGTGTGTGTGAGTGTGTGTGTGTCCGTTCGGCTTGCAGAGATAAGAATACGGCCGCGGCAAGAAGGCCCTGCCTGTCGTAAGTGGCGACTAATTGGTAGGAGTCGAAAGATGAAGAGTGTATGTGTGTGTGCGTGTGTGCGTGTGTGTGCGTGTGTAAGTGTGTGTGTATGTGTGTGTGTCTGTTTGGCTTGCAGAGATAAGAATACGGCCGAGGCAAGAAGGCCCTGCCTGTCGTGAGAGGCGACTAATAGGTAGGATTAGAGAGGTGAAGAATGTATGTGTGTGCGTATGTGCGTGTTTGTGTGTGTGTGTGTGTGTATGTGTGTGTGTGTGTGCCTTCGCTCGCAGAGATAAGAAAAAAGCGGTGGCAAGAAGGCCATGCCTGTCGTAAGAGGCGACTAATGGATAGGAGTCGAGAGGTGGAGAGTGTGTGCGTGTGCGGGTGCGTGTGCGTGTGTGTGTGTGTGTGCGTGTGTGTGTGTCCGTTTGGCTTGCAGAGATAAGAACACGGCTGTGGCAAGAAGTCCCTGCCTGTCGTAAGAGGAGAATAATGGGTAGGAGTCGAGAGGTGAAGAGTGTATGTATGTGTGTGCGTGTGTGCGTGCGTGTGTGAGTGTGTGTGTGTATGTGTGTGTGTCAGTGTGTGTGTGTGTGTGTCCGGTCGGCTCGCAGAGATAAGAACACGGCCGTGACAAGAAGGCACTGCCTGTCGTTAAGAGGCGACTAATGGGTAGGAGTCGAGAGGTGAAGAGTGTATGTGTGTGTGCGTGTGTGCGTGCGTGTGTGCGTGTGTAAGTATGTGTGTGTGTGTGTCCGTTCGTCTTGCAGAAATAAGAACACGGCCGAGGCAAGAAGGCCCTGCCTGTCGTGAGAGGCGACTAATAGGTAGGATTAGAGAGGTGAAGAATGTATGTGTGTGTGCGTGTGTGCGTGTGTGAGTATGTGTGTGTGTTAGTTCGGCTTGCAGAGATAAGAGCACAACCGAGGCAAGAAGGCCCTGCCTATCGTAAGAGGCGACTAATAGGTAGGAGTGGAGAGGTGAAGAGTGTATGTGTGTGTGTGCGTGTGTGCGTGTGTGTGCGTGTGAGCGTGCGTGTGTGTGTGAGTGTGTGTGTGTCCGTTCGGCTTGCAGAGATAAGAATACGGCCGAGGCAAGAAGGCCCTGCCTGTCGTAAGTGGCGACTAATTGGTAGGAGTCGAGAGGTGAAGAGTGCATGTGTGTGTGTGCGTGTGTGCGTGTGTGTGCGTGTGTAAGTGTGTGTGTGTATGTGTGTGTGTCTGTTTGGCTTGCAGAGATAAGAATACGGTCGAGGCAAGAAGGCCCTGCGTGTCGTGAGAGGCGACTATTAGGTAGGAGTGGAAAGGTGAAGAGTGTATGTGTGTGTGTGCGTGTGTGCGTGTGTGTGCGTGTGAGCGTGCGTGTGTGTGTGAGTGTGTGTGTGTCCGTTCGGCTTGCAGAGATAAGAATACGGCCGAGGCAAGAAGGCCCTGCCTGTCGTAAGTGGCGACTAATTGGTAGGAGTCGAGAGGTGAAGAGTGCATGTGTGTGTGTGCGTGTGTGCGTGTGTGTGCGTGTGTAAGTGTGTGTGTATGTGTGTGTGTCTGTTTGGCTTGCAGAGATAAGAATACGGCCGAGGCAAGAAGGCCCTGCCTGTCGTAAGTGGCGACTAATTGGTAGGAGTCGAGAGGTGAAGAGTGTATATGTGTGTGTGCGTGTGTGCGTGTGTGTGCGTGTGTGCGTGCGTGTGTGTGTGAGTGTGTGCGTCCGTTCGGCTTGCAGAGATAAGAATACGGCCGAGGCAAGAAGGCCCTGCCTGTCGTAAGTGGCGACTAATGGGTAGGAGTCGAGAGGTGAAGAGTGTATTTGTGTGTGTGTGTGTGCGTGTGTGTGCGTGTGTGCGTGCGTGTGTGTGTGAGTGTGTGTGTGTCCGTTCGGCTTGCAGAGATAAGAATACGGCCGCGGCAAGAAGGCCCTGCCTTTCGTAAGTGGCGACTAATTGGTAGGAGTCGAGAGGTGAAGAGTGTATGTGTGTGTGTGCGTGTGTGCGTGTGTGTGCGTGTGTAAGTGTGTGTGTATGTGTGTGTGTCTGTTTGGCTTGCAGAGATAAGAATACGGTCGAGGCAAGAAGGCCCTGCGTGTCGTGAGAGGCGACTAATAGGTAGGATTAGAGAGGTGAAGAATGTATGTGTGTGCGTATGTGCGTGTTTGTTTGTGTGTGAGTGTATGTGTGTGTGCGTGTGTGCGTGCGTGTGTGCATGTGTGTGTGAGTGTGTGTGTGTATGTGTGTGTGTGTGTCCCTTTGCTCGCAGAGATAAGAAAAAAGCGGTGGCAAGAAGGCCATGCCTGTCGTAAGAGGCGACTAATGGATGGGAGTCGAGAGGTGGAGAGTGTGTGCGTTTGCGTGTGTGCGTTTGTGCCTGTGTGCGTGTGTTTGTGTGCGCGTGTGTGTGTGTCCGGTCGGCTCGCTGAAATGAGAACACGGCCGTGGCAAGATGGCCCTGCCTGTCGTAAGAGGCGACTAATGGGTAGAAGTCGAGAGGTGAAGAGTGTATGTGTGTGTGTGCGTGTGTGCGTGTGTGTGCGTGTGTAAGTGTGTGTGTATGTGTGTGTGTCCGTCTGGCTTGCAGAGGTAAGAACACGGCCGTGGCAAGAAGTCCCTGCCTATCGTAAGAGGCGACTAATAGGTAGGAGTCGAGAGGTGAAGAATGTATGTGTGTGTGCGTGTGGGCGTGTTTGTGTGTGTGTGAGTGTATGTGTGTGTGCGTGTGTGTGTGTGTGGGCGACTAATGGATAGGAGTCGAGAGGCGAAGAGTGGGAGACTAATAAGTAGGAGTCGAGAGGTGAAAAGTGGGCGACTAATAGGTAGGAGTCGAGAGGTGAAAAGTGTATGTGTGTGTGCGTGTGTTTGTGTGTGTGTGTGAGTGTGTGTGTATGAGTGTGTGTGTCCGTTCGGCTTGCAGAGATATGAATACGGCCGGGGCAAGAAGGCCCTGCCTCTCGTAAGAGGCGACTAAAAGGTAGGGGTCGAGAGGTGAAGAGTGTATGTGTGTGTGTGTGTGTGAGTGTGTGTGTTTGTCTGCTCGGCTCGCAGAGATAAGATTACGGCCGTGGCAAGAAGGCCCTACCTGTCTTAAGAGGCGGCTAATGGATAGGAGTCGAGAGGTGGAGAGTGTGTGCGTGTGCGTGTGCGTGTGCGTGTGCGTGGGTGCGTGTGTGTGCGCGTGTGCGTGTGTGTGTGTGTGGGCGACTAATGGATAGGAGTCGAGAGGCGAAGAGTGGGCGACTAATAAGTAGGAGTCGAGAGGTGAAAAGTGGGCGAATAATAAGTAGGAGTCGAGAGGTGAAAAGTGTATGTGTGTGTGCGTGTGTGCGTGTGTGTGTGCGTGTGTGAGTATGTGTGTGTGTTAGTTCGGCTTGCAGAGATAAAAACACGACCGAGGCAAGAAGGCCCTGCCTATCGTAAGAGGCGACTAAAAGGTAGGGGTCGAGAGGTGAAGAGTGTATGTGTGTGTGTGCGTGTGTGCGTGTGTGTGTGTGTGTGTGCGTGTGTGAGTATGTGTGTGTTAGTTTGGCTTGCAGAGATGAGAACACGACCGCGGCAAGAAGGCCCTGCCTCTCGTAAGAGGCGACTAAAAGGTAGGGGTCGAGAGGTGAAGAGTGTATGTGTATGTGTGTGTGTGTGCGTGTGTGCGTGTGTGGGCGTGTGTGAGTGTGTGTGTATGTGTGTGTGTCCGTTTGGCTTGCAGAAATAAGAATACGGCCGAGGCCAGAAGGCCCTGCCTCTTGTAAGGGTCGACTAATAAGTAGGAGTCGAGAGGTGAAGAGTGTATGTGTGTGTGCGTGTGTGCGTGTGTGTGTGTGTGTGCGTGTGTGAGTATGTGTGTGTGTTAGTTTGGCTTGCAGAGATGAGAACACGACCGCGGCAAGAAGGCCCTGCCTCTCGTAAGAGGCGACTAAAAGGTAGGGGTCGAGAGGTGAAGAGTGTATGTGTGTGTGTGTGTGAGTGTGTGTGTTTGTCCGCTCGGCTCGCAGAGATAAGATTACGGCCGTGGCAAGAAGGCCCTACCTGTCTTAAGAGGCGGCTAATGGATAGGAGTCGAAAGGTGGAGAGTGTGTGCGTGTGCGTGTGCGTGTGCGTGGGTGCGTGTGTGTGCGTGTGTGCGTGTGTGTGTGTGTTTGTGTGTGCGTGTGTGTGTGTCCGTTCGGCTTGCAGAGATAAGAACACGGCCGTGGCAAGAAGTCCCTGCCTGTCGTAAAAGGAGAATAATGGGTAGAAGTCGAGAGGTGAATAGTGTATGTGTGCTTGCGTGTGTGTGTTTGTGTGTGAGTGTGTGTGCGTGTCCTTTCGGCTCGCAGAGATAAGAATGCGTTCGTTGCAAGAAGGCTCTGCCTGTCTTAAGAGGCGACTAATGGGAAGGAGTCGAGAGGTGAAGAGTGTATGTGTGTGTGTGCGTGTGTGCGTGTGTGTGCGTGTGTGATTGTGTGTGTGTGTGTCCGTCTGGCTTGCAGAGGTAAGAATACGGCCCAGGCAAGAAGACCCTGCCAGTTGTAAGGGGCGACTAATAGGTAGGAGTCGAGAGGTGGAGAGTGTATGTGTGTGTGCGTGTGTGCGTGTGTGTGTGCGTGTGTGAGTATGTGTGTGTGTTCGTTCGGCTTGCAGAGATAAGAACACGGCCGTGGCAAGAAGTCCCTGCCTGTCGTAAGAGGCGACTAATTTGTAGGAGTCGAGAGGTGAAGAGTGTATGTGTGTGTGCGTGTGTGCGTGTGTGTGCGTGTGTGATTGTGTGTGTATGTGTGTGTGTCCGTCTGGCTTGCAGAGGTAAGAATACGACCAAGGCAAGAAGACCCTGCCAGTTGTAAGGGGCGACTAATAGGTAGGAGTCGAGAGGTGAAGAGTGTATGTGTGTGTGCGTGTGTGCGTGTGTGTGTGCGTGTGTGAGTATGTGTGTGTGTCCGTTCGGCTTGCAGAGATAAGAACACGGCCGTGGCAAGAAGTCCCTGCCTATCGTAAGAGGCGACTAATAGGTAGGAGTCGAGAGGTGAAGAATGTATGTGTGTGTGCGTGTGGGCGTGTTTGTGTGTGTGTGAGTGTATGTGTGTGTGCGTGTGTGCGTGTGTGTGTGTGTTTGTGAGTGTGTGTGTATGTATGTGTGTGTGTCCCTTCGGCTCGCAGAGATAAGAAAACAGCCGTGGCAAGAAAGCGATGCAAATCGTACGGGGCGACTAATGGATAGGAGTCGAGAGGCGAAGAGTGTGCGACTAATATGTAGGAGTCGAGAGGTGAAAAGTGTATGTGTGTGTGCGTGTGTGCGTGTGTGTGTGCGTGTGTGAGTATGTGTGTGTGTTAGTTCGGCTTGCAGTGATAAGAACACGGCCAAGGCAAGAAGGCCCTGCCTATCGTAAGAGGCGACTAATAGGTAGGAGTCGAGAGGTGAAGAATGTATGTGTGTGTGCGTGTGGGCGTGTTTGTGTGTGTGTGAGTGTATGTGTGTGTGCGTGTGTGCGTGCGTGTGTGTGTGTGTGTTTGTGAGTGTGTGTGTATGTATGTGTGTGTGTCCCTTCGGCTCGCAGAGATAAGAAAACAGCCGTGGCAAGAAGGCGATGCAAATCGTACGGGGCGACTAATGGGTAGGAGACGAGATGTGAAGAGTGGGCGACTACTAAGAAGGAGTCGAGAGGTGAAGAGAGTATGTGTGTGGGTGCGTGTGTGCGTGTGTGTGTGCGTGTGTGTGTATGTGTATGTGTCCGTTCGGCTCGCAGAGATAAGAACACGGCCGTGGCAAGAAGTCCCTGCCTGTCGTAAGAGGCGACTAATGAATAGGAGTCGAGAGGTGAAGAGTGTATGTGTCTTTGTGTGTGTGCGTGTGTTTGTGCGTGTGTGAGTATATGTGTGTGTATGTGTGTGTGTGTGTGTGTGTCCGTTTGGCTTTCAGAGATAAGAATACAGCCGAGGCAAGAACGCCCTGCCTGTCTTAAGAGGCGACTAATGGATATTAGTCGAGAGGTGGAGAGTGTGTGCGTGTGCGTGTACGTGTGCGTGTGTGCGTGTGTGCCTGTGTGCGTGTGTTTGTGTGTGCGTGTGTGTGTGTGTGTCCTTTCGGCTCGCAGATATAAGAATACGTCCGTGGCAAGAAGGCCCTGCCTGTCTTAAGAGGCGACTAATGGATGGGAATCGAGAGGTGGAGAATGTGTGCGTGTGCGTGAGTGCGTGTGTGCCTGTGTGCGTGTGTTTGTGTGTGCGTGTGTGTGTGTGTCCGTTCGGCTTGCAGAGATAAGAACACGGCCGTGGCAAGAAGTCCCTGCCTGTCGTAAGAGGCGACTAATGGGTAGGAGTCGAGAGGTGAAGAGAGTACGTGAGTGTGTGCGTGTGTGGGTGTATGTGTGTTTGTGCGTGTGTAAGTGTGTGTGTGTATGTTTGTGTGTGTCCATTCGGCTCGCAGAGATTAGAATACGGCCGAGGCAACAAGGCAATGCCTGTCTTAAGAGGCGACTAATGGGTAGGAGTCGAGAGGTGAAGAATGTATTTGTGTGTGTGTGTGTGCGTGTGTGCGTGCGTGTGTGAGTGTGTGTGTGTATGTATGTGTGTCAGTGTGTGTGTGTGTCCGGTCGGCTCGCAGAGATGAGAACACGGCCGTGGCAAGAAGGCACTGCCTGTCGTTAAGAGGCAACTAATGGGTAGGAGTCGAGAGGTGAAGAGTGTATGTGTGTGTGTGTGCGTGTGTGCGTGTGTGTGCGTGTGTGTGTGTGTATATGTTTGTGTCTGTTTGGCTTGCAGAGATAAGAATACGGCCGAGGCAAGAAGGCCCTGCCTCTTGTAAGGGGCGAGTAATAAGTAGGAGTCGAGAGGTGAAGAGTGTATGTGTGTATGTGTGTGTGCGTGTGTGCGTGTGTGAGTATGTGTGTTTGTTAGTTCGGCTTGCAGAAATAAGAGCACAACCGAGGCAAGAAGGCCCTGCCTATCGTAAGAGGCGACTAATAGGTAGGAGTCGAGAGGTGAAGAGTGTATGTGTGTGCGTGTGTGTGCGTGTGAGCGTGCGTGTGTGTGTGAGTGTGTGTGTGTGTCCGTTCGGCTTGCAGAGATAAGAATACGGCCGAGGCAAGAAGGCCCTGCCTGTCGTAAGTGGCGACTAATTGGTAGGAGTCGAGAGGTGAAGAGTGTATATGTGTGTGTGCGTGTGTGCGTGTGTGTGCGTGTGTGCGTGCGTGTGTGTGTGAGTGTGTGCGTCCGTTCGGCTTGCAGAGATAAGAATACGGCCGAGGCAAGAAGGCCCTGCCTGTCGTAAGTGGCGACTAATGGGTAGGAGTCGAGAGGTGAAGAGTTTATTTGTGTGTGTGTGTGCGTGTGTGTGCGTGTGTGCGTGCGTGTGTGTGTGAGTGTGTGTGTGTCCGTTCGGCTTGCAGAGATAAGAATACGGCCGCGGCAAGAAGGCCCTGCCTGTCGTAAGTGGCGACTAATTGGTAGGAGTCGAAAGGTGAAGAGTGTATGTGTGTGTGCGTGTGTGCGTGTGTGTGCGTGTGTAAGTGTGTGTGTATGTGTGTGTGTCTGTTTGTCTTGCAGAGATAAGAATACGGCCGAGGCAAGAAGGCCCTGCCTGTTGTGAGAGGCGACTAATAGGTAGGATTAGAGAGGTGAAGAATGTATGTGTGTGCGTATGTGCGTGTTTGTGTGTGTGTGAGTGTATGTGTGTGTGCGTGTGTGCGTGCGTGTGTGCATGTGTGTGTGAATGTGTGTGTGTATGTGTGTGTGTGTGTCCCTTCGCTCGCAGAGATAAGAAAAAAGCGGTGGTAAGAAGGCCATGCCTGTCGTAAGAGGCGACTAATGGATAGGAGTCGAGAGGTGGAGAGTGTGTGCGTGTGCGGGTGCGTGTGCGTGTGTGTGTGTGCGTGTGTGTGTGTCCGTTTGGCTTGCAGAGATAAGAACACGGCTGTGGCAAGAAGTCCCTGCCTGTCGTAAGAGGAGAATAATGGGTAGGAGTCGAGAGGTAAAGAGTGTATGTATGTGTGTGCGTGTGTGCGTGCGTGTGTGAGTGTGTGTGTATGTGTGTGTGTCAGTGTGTGTGTGTGTCCGGTCGGCTCGCAGAGATGAGAACACGGCCGTGGCAAGAAGGCACTGCCTGTCGTTAAGAGGCGACTAATGGGTAGGAGTCGAGAGGTGAAGAGTGTATGTGTGTGTGCGTGTGTGCGTGCGTGTGTGCGTGTGTAAGTATGTGTGTGTGTGTCCGTTCGTCTTGCAGAAATAAGAACACGGCCGAGGCAAGAAGGCCCTGCCTGTCGTAAGAGGCGACTAATAGGTAGGATTAGAGAGGTGAAGAATGTATGTGTGTGTGCGTGTGTGCGTGCGTATGTGCGTATGTGTGTGTGAGTGTGTGTGTGTATGTGTGTGTGTGTCCCTTCGCTCGCAGAGATAAGAAAAAAGCGGTGGCAAGAAGGCCATGCCTGTCGTAAGAGGCGACTAATGGATAGGAGTCGAGAGGTAGAGAGTGTGTGCGTGTGCGTGTGCGTGTGCGTGTGTGTGTGCGTTCGTGTGTGTGTGTGTCCGTTTGGCTTGCAGAGATAAAAACACGGCCGTGGCAAGAAGTCCCTGCCTGTCGTAAGAGGAGAATAATGGGTAGGAGTCGAGAGGTGAAGAGTGTATGTGTGTGTGCGTGTGTGCGTGCGTGTGTGAGTGTGTGTGTGTATGTGTGTGTGTCAGTGTGTGTGTGTGTCCGGTCGGCTCGCAGAGATGAGAACTCGGCCGTGGCAAGAAGTCACTGCCTCTTGTAAGGGGCGACTAATAAGTAGGAGTCGAGAGGTGAAGAGTGTATGTGTGTATGCGTGTGTGCGTGTGTGCGTGTGTGAGTATGTGTGTTTGTTAGTTCGGCTTGCAGAGATAAGAGCACAACCGAGGCAAGAAGGCCCTGCCTGTCGTAAGTGGCGACTAATAGGTAGGAGTCGAGAGGTGAAGAGTGTATTTGTGTGTGTGTGTGCGTGTGTGTGCGTGTGTGCGTGCGTGTGTGTGTAAGTGTGTGTGTGTCCGATCGGCTTGCAGAGATAAGAATACGGCCGCGGAAAGAAGGCCCTGCCTGTCGTAAGTGGCGACTAATTGGTAGGAGTCGTGAGGTGAAGAGTGTATGTGTGTGTGTGCGTGTGTGCGTGTGTGTGCGTGTGTAAGTGTGTGTGTATGTGTGTGTGTCTGTTTGGCTTGCAGAGATAAGAATACGGCCGAGGCAAGAAGGCCCTGCCTGTCGTGAGAGGCGACTAATAGGTAGGATTAGAGAGGTGAAGAATGTATGTGTGTGCGTATGTGCGTGTTTGTGTGTGTGTGAGTGTATGTGTGTGTGCGTGTGTGCGTGCGTGTGTGCATGTGTGTGTGAGTGTGTGTGTGTATGTGTGTGTGTATGTCCCTTCGCTCGCAGAAATAAGAAAAAAGCGGTGGCAAGAAGGCCATGCCTGTCGTAAGAGGCGACTAATGGATAGGAGTCGAGAGGTGGAGAGTGTGTGCGTGTGCAGGTGCGTGTGCGTGTGTGTGTGTGTGAGTGTGTGTGTGTCCGTTTGGCTTGCAGAGATAAGAACACGGCCGTGGCAAGAAGTCCCTGCCTGTCGTAAGAGGAGAATAATGGGTAGGAGTCGAGAGGTGAAGAGTGTATGTATGTGTGTGCGTGTGTGCGTGCGTGTGTGAGTGTGTGTGTGTGTATGTGTGTGTGTCAGTGTGTGTGTGTGTCCGGTCGGCTCGCAGAGATGAGAACACAGCCGTGGCAAGAAGGCACTGCCTGTCGTTAAGAGGCGACTAATGGGTAGGAGTCGAGAGGTGAAGAGTGTATGTGTGTGTGTGCGTGTGTGCGTGTGTGTGCGTGTGAGCGTGCGTGTGTGTGTGAGTGTGTGTGTGTCCGTTCGGCTTGCAGAGATAAGAATACGGCCGAGGCAAGAAGGCCCTGCCTGTCGTAAGTGGCGACTAGTTGGTAGGAGTCGAGAGGTGAAGAGTGCATGTGTGTGTGTGCGTGTGTGCGTGTGTGTGCGTGTGTGCGTGCGTCTGTGTGTGAGTGTGTGTGTGTCCGTTCGGCTTGCAGAGATAAGAATACGGCCGAGGCAAGAAGGTCCTGCCTCTTGTAAGGGGCGACTAATAAGTAGGAGTCGAGAGGTGAAGAGTGTATGTGTGTATGCGTATGTGCGTGTGTGAGTATGTGTGTGTGTTAGTTCGGCTTGCAGAGATAAGAGCACAACCGAGGCAAGAAGGCCCTGCCTATCGTAAGAGGCGACTAATAGGTAGGAGTCGAGAGGTGAAGAGTGTATGTGTGTGTGTGCGTGTGTGCGTGTGTGTGCGTGTGAGCGTGCGTGTGTGTGTGAGTGTGTGTGTGTCCGTTCGGCTTGCAGAGATAAGAATACGGCCGAGGCAAGAAGGCCCTGCCTGTCGTAAGTGGCGACTAGTTGGTAGGAGTCGAGAGGTGAAGAGTGCATGTGTGTGTGTGCGTGTGTGCGTGTGTGTGCGTGTGTGCGTGCGTCTGTGTGTGAGTGTGTGTGTGTCCGTTCGGCTTGCAGAGATAAGAATACGGCCGAGGCAAGAAGGCCCTGCCTGTCGTAAGTGGCGACTAATGGGTAGGAGTCGAGAGGTGAAGAGTGAATTTGTGTGTGTGTGTGTGTGTGTGCGTGTGTGTGCGTGTGTGCGTGCGTGTGTGTGTGAGTGTGTGTGTCCGTTCGGCTTGCAGAGATAAGAATACGGCCGAGGCAAGAAGGCCCTGCCTGTCGTAAGTGGCGACTAATTGGTAGGAGTCGAGAGGTGAAGAGTGTATGTGTGTGTGTGCGTGTGTGCGTGTGTGTGCGTGTGTAAGTGTGTGTGTATGTGTGTGTGTCTGTTTGGCTTGCAGAGATAAGAATACGGCCGAGGCAAGAAGGCCCTCTCTCTTGTAAGGGGCGACTAATAGGTAGGAGTCGAAAGGTAAATAGTGTATGTGTGTGTGTGTGTGCGTGTGTGGGTGTGTGTGTGTTTGTGCGTGTGTAAGTGTGTGTGTATGTATGTGTGTGTCCATTCGGCTCGCAGAGATTAGAATACGGCCGAGGCAAGAAGGCCATGCCTGTCGTAAGAGGCGACTAATGGGTAGGAGTCGAGAGGTGAAGAGTGTATGTGTCTGTGCGTGTGTGCGTGTATGTGTGTTTGTGCGTGTGTGATTGTGTGTGTATGAGTGTGTGTGTCCGTTCGGCTTGCAGAGATATGAATACGGCCGGGGCAATAAGGCCCTGCCTCTCGTAAGAGGCGACTAAAAGGTAGGGGTCGAGAGGTGAAGAGTGTATGTGTGTGTGTGTGTGAGTGTGTGTGTTTGTCCGCTCGGCTCACAGAGATAAGATTACGGCCGTGGCAAGAAGGCCCTACCTGTCTTAAGAGGCGGCTAATGGATAGGAGTCGAGAGGTGGAGAGTGTGTGCGTGTGCGTGTGCGTGTGCGTGTGCGTGTGCGTGGGTGCGTGTGTGTGCGTGTGTGCGTGTGTGTGTGTGTGTTTGTGTGTGCGTGTGTGTGTGTCCGTTCGGCTTGCAGAGATAAGAACACTGCCGTGGCAAGAAGTCCCTGCCTGTCGTAAGAGGAGAATAATGGGTAGAAGTCGAGAGGTGAATAGTGTATGTGTGCTTGCGTGTGTGTGTTTGTGTGTGAGTGTGTGTGCGTGTCCTTTCGGCTCGCAGAGATAAGAATGCGTTCGTTGCAAGAAGGCTGTGCCTGTCTTAAGAGGCGACTATTGGATAGGACTCGAGAGGTGGAGAGTGTGTGCGTGTGCGTGTGCGTTTGCGTGTGTGCGTTTGTGCCTGTGTGCGTGTGTTTGTGTGTGCGTGTGTGTGTGTCCGGTCGGCTCGCTGAAATGAGAACACGGCCGTGGCAAGAAGGCCCTGCCTGTCGTAAGAGGCGACTAATGGGTAGGAGTCGAGAGGTAAAGAGTGTATGTGTGTGTGTGCGTGTGTGCGTGTGTGTGCGTGTGTGAGTGTGTGTGCATGTGTGTGTGTCCGTCTGGCTTGCAGAGGTAAGAATACGGCCAAGGCAAGAAGACCCTGCCTGTCGTAAGTGGCGACTAATAGGTAGGAGTCGAGAGGTGAAGAGTGTATGTGTGTGTGCGTGTGTGCGTGTGTGTGTGCGTGTGTGAGTATGTGTGTGTGTCCGTTCGGCATGCAGAGATAAGAACAAGGCCGTGGCAAGAAGCCCCTGCCTATCGTAAGAGGCGACTAATAGGTAGGAGTCGAGAGGTGAAGAATGTATGTGTGTGTGCGTGTGGGCGTGTTTGTGTGTGTGTGAGTGTATGTGTGTGTGCGTGTGTGCGTGCGTGTGTGTGTGTTTGTGAGTGTGTGTGTATGTATGTGTGTGTGTCCCTTCGGCTCGCAGAGATAAGAAAACAGCCGTGGCAAGAAAGCGATGCAAATCGTACGGGGCGACAAATGGATAGGAGTCGAGAGGCGAAGAGTGGGCGACTAATATGTAGGAGTCGAGAGGTGAAAAGTGTATGTGTATGTGCGTGTGTGCGTGTGTGTGTGCGTGTGTGAGTATGTGTGTGTGTTAGTTCGGCTTGCAGAGATAAAAACACGACCGAGGCCAGAAGGCCCTGCCTATCGTATGAGGCGACTAATAGGTAGGAGTCGAGAGGTGAAGAATGTAGGTGTGTGTGCGTGTGTGCGTGTTTGTGTGTGTGTGTTTGTGAGTGTGTGTGTATGTATGTGTGTGTGTCCCTTCGGCTCGCAGAGATAAGAAAACAGCCGTGGCAAGAAAGCGATGCAAATCGTACGGGGCGACTAATCGATAGGAGTCGAGAGGCGAAGAGTGGACGACTAATAAGTAGGAGTCGAGAGGTGAGAAGTGTATGTGTGTGTGCGTGTGTGCGTGTATGTGTGCGTGTGTGAGTATGTGTGTGTGTCCGTTCGGCTTGCAGTGATAAGAACACGGCCAAGGCAAAAAGGCCCTTCCTATCGTAAGAGGCGACTAATAGGTAGGAGTCGAGAGGTGAAGAATGTATGTGTGTGTGCGTGTGTGCGTGCGTGTGTGTGTGTGTGTTTGTGAGTGTGTGTGTATGTATGTGTGTGTCCCTTTGGCTCGCAGAGATAAGAAAACAGCCGTGGCAAGAAAGCGATGCAAATCGTACGGGGCGACTAATCGATAGGAGTCGAGAGGCGAAGAGTGGGCGACTAATAAGTAGAAGTCGAGAGGTGAGAAGTGTATGTGTGTGTGCGTGTGTGCGTGTATGTGTGCGTGTGTGAGTATGTGTGTGTGTCCGTTCGGCTTGCAGTGATAAGAACACGGCCAAGGCAAGAAGGCCCTTCCTATCGTAAGAGGCGACTAATAGGTAGGAGTCGAGAGGTGAAGAATGTATGTGTGTGTGCGTGTGGGCGTGTTTGTGTGTGTGTGAGTGTATGTGTGTGTGCGTGTGTGCGTGCGTGTGTGTGTGTGTGTGTTTGTGAGTGTGTGTGTATGTATGTGTGTGTGTCCCTTCGGCTCGCAGAGATAAGAAAACAGCCGTGGCAAGAAGGCGATGCAAATCGTACGGGGCGACTAATGGGTAGGAGTCGAGATGTGAAGAGTGGGCGACTAATAAGTAGGAGTCGAGAGGTGAAGAGAGTATGTGTGTGGGTGCGTGTGTGCGTGTGTGTGTGCGTGTGTGTGTATGTGTGTGTGTCCGTTCGGCTCGCAGAGATCAGAACACGGCCGTGGTATGAAGTCCCTGCCTGTCGTAAGAGGCGACTAATGAATAGGAGTCGAGAGGTGAAGAGTGTATGTGTCTTTGTGTGTGTGCGTGTGTTTGTGCGTGTGTGAGTATGTGTGTGTGTATGTGTGTGTGTGTGTCCGTTTGGCTTGCAGAGATAAGAATACGGCCGAGGCAAGAACGCCCTGCCTGTCTTAAGAGGCGACTAATGGATATTAGTCGAGAGGTGGAGAGTGTGTGCGTGTGCGTGTACGTGTGCGTGTGTGCGTGTGTGCCTGTGTGCCTGTGTGCGTGTGTTTGTGTGTGCGTGTGTGTGTGTGTCCGTTCGGCTTGCAGAGATAAGAACACGGCCGTGGCAAGAAGTCCCTGCCTGTCGTAAGAGGCGACTAATGGGTAGGAGTCGAGAGGTGAAGAATGTATTTGTGTGTGTGTGTGTGCGTGTGTGTGCGTATGTGCGTGCGTGTGTGTGTGAGTGTGTATATGTCCGTTCGGCTTGCAGAGATAAGAATACGGCCGAGGCAAGAATGCCCTGCCTGTCGTAAGTGGCGACTAATTGGTAGGAGTCGAGAGGTGAAAAGTGTTTTTGTGTGTGTGCGTGTGTGTGCGTGTGTGCGTGCTTGTGTGTGTGAGTGTGTATGTGTCCGTTCGGCTTGCAGAGATAAGAATACGGCCGAGGCAAGAAGGCCCTGCCTGTCATAAGTGGCGACTAATTGGTAGGAGTCGAGAGGTGAAGAGTGTATGTGTGTGTGTGCGTGTGTGGGTGTGTGTGTGTTTGTGCGTGTGTAAGTGTGTGTGTGTATGTATGCGTGTCCATTCGGCTCGCAGAGATTAGAATACGGCCGAGGCAAGAAGGCCATGCCTGTCGTAAGAGGCAACTAATGGGTAGGAGTCGAGAGGTGAAGAGTGTATGTGTGTGTGTGCGTGTGTGCGTGTGTGTGTGCGTGTGTGAGTGTGTGTGTCCGGTCGGCTCGCAGTGATAAGGACACGTCCGTGCCAAGAAGGCCCTGCCTGTCGTAAGCAGAGACTAATGCGTAGGAGTCGAGTGGTGAAGAGTGTATGTGTGTAAGTGCGTGTGTGCGTGTGTGTGCGTGTGTGAGTGTGTGTGTGTGTCCAGTCGGCTCTCAGAGATAAGAACACGGCCGTGGCAAGAAGGCCCTGCCTGTCGTAAGAGGCGACTAATGGGTAGGAGTCGAGAGGTGAAGAGTGTATGTGTGTGTGAGTGTGCGTGTGTGCGTGTGTGTGCATGTGTGAGTGTGTGTGTGTATTTGTGTGTGTGAGTGTGTGTGTCCAGTCGGCTCGCAGAGATACGAACACGGCCGTGGCAAAAAGGCCCTGCCTGTCGTAAGAGGCGACTAATGGGTAGGAGTCGAGTGGTGAAGAGTGTATATGTGTGTGCGTATGTGCGTGTGTGTGCGTGTGAGAGTGTGTGTGTATGTGTGTGTGTGTCCGTTCGGCTTGTAGAGATAAGAGCACGACCGAGGCAAGAAGGCCCTGCCTATCGTAAGAGGCGACTAATAGGTAGGAGTCAAGAGGTGAAGAGTGTATGTGTGTGTGTGCGTGTGTGCGTGTGTGTGTGTGTATGTGTGTGTGTATCCCTTCGGCTCGCAGAGATAAGAATACGTCCGTGGCAAGAAGGCCATGCTTGCTGTAAGAAGCGACTAATGAGTAGGAGTCGAGGGGTGAAGCGTGTATGTGTGTATGTGTGCAAGTGTGTGTGTGTGTGTGTCCGTTCGGCTCGCAGAGATAGGTATACGTCCGTGGCAAGAAGGCCCTGCCTGTCTTAAGAGGCAACTAATGGATAGGAGTCGAGAGGTGGAGAGTGTGTGCGTGTGCGTGTGCGTGTGGGTGCGTGTGTAAGTGTGTGTGTATGTGTGTGTGTCTGTTTGGCTTGCAGAGATAAAAATACGGCAGAGGCAAGAAGGCCCTGCCTCTTGTAATGGGCGACTAATAAGTAGGAGTCGAGAGGTGAAGAGTGTATGTGTGTGTGTGCGTGTGTGCGTGTGTGTGTGTGCGTGTGTGAGTATGTGTGTGTATTAGTTCGGCTTGCAGAAATAAGAACACGACCGAGGCAAGCAGGCCCTGCCTATCGTAATAGGCGACTAATAGGTAGGAGTCGAGAGGTGAAGAGTGTATGTGTGTGTGTGCGTGTGTGCGTGTGTGTGTGAGTGTGTGAGTGTGTGTGTGTCCGTTCGGCTTGCAGAGATAAGAACACCCCCAAGGCAAGAAGGCCCTGCCTGTGGTAAGAGGCGACTAATAAGTAGGAGTAAATAGGTGAAGAGTGTATGTGTGTGTGTGTGCGTGTGTGCGTGTGTGTGTGCGTGTGTAAGTATGTGTGTGTGTGTGTCCGTTCGTCTTGCAGAAATAAGAACACGGCCGAGGCAAGAAGGCCCTGCCTGTCGTGAGAGGCGACTAATAGGTAGGATTAGAGAGGTGAAGAATGTATGTGTGTGTGCGTGTGTGCGTGCGTATGTGCGTGTGTGTGTGTGAGTGTGTGTGTGTGTATGTGTGTGTATGTGTGTGTCCCTTCGCTCGCAGAGATAAGAAAAAAGCGGTGGCAAGAAGGCCATGCCTGTCGTAAGAGGCGACTAATGGATAGGAGTCGAGAGGTGGAGAGTGTGTTCGTGTGCGTGTGCGTGTGCGTGTGCGTGTGTGTGTGTGTGCGTGTGTGTGTGTGTCCGTTTGTCTTGCAGAGATAAAAACACGGCCGTGGCAAGAAGTCCCTGCCTGTCGTAAGAGGAGAATAATGGGTAGGAGTCGAGAGGTGAAGAGTGTATGTGTGTGTGTGCGTGTGTGCGTGCGTGTGTGAGTGTGTGTGTGTATGTGTGTGTGTCAGTGTGTGTGTGTGTGTCCGGTCGGCTCGCAGAGATAAGAATACGGCCGAGGCAAGAAGGCCCTGCCTCTTGTAAGGGGCGACTAATAAGTAGGAGTCGAGAGGTGAAGAGTGTATGTGTGTATGCGTGTGTGCGTGTGTGCGTGTGTGAGTATGTGTGTTTGTTAGTTCGGTTTGCAGAGATAAGAGCACAACCGAGGCAAGAAGGCCCTGCCTATCGTAAGAGGCGACTAATAGGTAGGAGTCGAGAGGTGAAGAGTGTATGTGTGTGTGTGCGTGTGTGTGCGTGTGAGCGTGCGTGTGTGTGTGAGTGTGTGTGTGTCCGTTCGGCTTGCAGAGATAAGAATACGGCTAAGGCAAGAAGGCCCTGCCTGTCGTAAGTGGCGACTAATTGGTAGGAGTCGAGAGGTGAAGAGTGTATATGTGTGTGTGCGTGTGTGCGTGTGTGTGCGTGTGTGCGTGCGTGTGTGTGTGAGTGTGTGCGTCCGTTCGGCTTGCAGAGATAAGAATACGGCCGAGGCAAGAAGGCCCTGCCTGTCGTAAGTGGCGACTAATGGGTAGGAGTCGAGAGGTGAAGAGTTTATTTGTGTGTGTGTGTGCGTGTGTGTGCGTGTGTGCGTGCGTGTGTGTGTGAGTGTGTGTGTGTCCGTTCGGCTTGCAGAGATAAGAATACGGCCGCGGCAAGAAGGCCCTGCCTGTCGTAAGTGGCGACTAATTGGTAGGAGTCAAGAGGTGAAGAGTGTATGTGTGCGTGCGTGTGGGCGTGTTTGTGTGTGTGTGAGTGTATGTGTGTGTGCGTGTGTGCGTGCGTGTGTGTGTGTTTGTGAGTGTGTGTGTATGTATGTGTGTGTGTCCCTTCGGCTCGCAGAGATAAGAAAACAGCCGTGGCAAGAAAGCGATGCAAATCGTACGGGGCGACTAATGGATAGGAGTCGAGAGGCGAAGAGTGGGCGACTAATATGTAGGAGTCGAGAGGTGAAAAGTGTATGTGTGTGTGCGTGTGTGCGTGTGTGTGTGCGTGTATGAGTATGTGTGTGTGTTAGTTCGGCTTGCAGAGATAAAAACACGACCGAGGCCAGAAGGCCCTGCCTATCGTAAGAGGCGACTAATAGGTAGGAGTCGAGAGGTGAAGAATGTATGTGTGTGTGCGTGTGGGCGTGTTTGTGTGTGTGTGTTTGTGAGTGTGTGTGTATGTATGTGTGTGTGTCCCTTCGGCTCGCAGAGATAAGAAAACAGCCGTGGCAAGAAAGCGATGCAAATCGTACGGGGCGACTAATCGATAGGAGTCGAGAGGCGAAGAGTGGACGACTAATAAGTAGGAGTCGAGAGGTGAGAAGTGTATGTGTGTGTGCGTGTGTGCGTGTATGTGTGCGTGTGTGAGTATGTGTGTGTGTCCGTTCGGCTTGCAGTGATAAGAACACGGCCAAGGCAAGAAGGCCCTTCCTATCGTAAGAGGCGACTAATAGGTAGGAGTCGAGAGGTGAAGAATGTATGTGTGTGTGCGTGTGGGCGTGTTTGTGTGTGTGTGAGTGTATGTGTGTGTGCGTGTGTGCGTGCGTGTGTGTGTGTGTGTGTGTGTTTGTGAGTGTGTGTGTATGTATGTGTGTGTGTCCCTTCGGCTCGCAGAGATAAGAAAACAGCCGTGGCAAGAAGGCGATGCAAATCGTACGGGGCGACTAATGGGTAGGAGTCGAGATGTGAAGAGTGGGCGACTAATAAGTAGGAGTCGAGAGGTGAAGAGAGTATGTGTGTGGGTGCGTGTGTGCGTGTGTGTGTGCGTGTGTGTGTGTGTCCGTTCGGCTCGCAGAGATCAGAACACGGCCGTGGTATGAAGT
The DNA here is from genome assembly GCF_040954645.1 of Diabrotica undecimpunctata. Lineage (NCBI taxonomy): Eukaryota > Metazoa > Arthropoda > Insecta > Coleoptera > Chrysomelidae > Diabrotica > Diabrotica undecimpunctata. Next base: position 701,283 of record NW_027311908.1, on the reverse strand, counting down.
CCCTGCCTGTCGTAAGAGGCGACTAATGAATAGGAGTCGAGAGGTGAAGAGTGTATGCGTCTTTGTGTGTGTGCGTGTGTTTGTGCGTGTGTGAGTATGTGTGTGTGTATGTGTGTGTGTGTGTCCGTTTGGCTTGCAGAGATAAGAATACGGCCGAGGCAAGAACGCCCTGCCTGTCTTAAGAGGCGACTAATGGATATTAGTCGAGAGGTGGAGAGTGTGTGCGTGTGCGTGTACGTGTGCGTGTGTGCGTGTGTGCCTGTGTGCGTGTGTTTGTGTGTGCGTGTGTGTGTGTGTCCTTTCGGCTCGCAGAGATAAGAATACGTCCGTGGCAAGAAGGCCCTGCCTGTCTTAAGAGGCGACTAATGGATAGGCATCGAGAGGTGGAGAATGTGTGCGTGTGCGTGTGTGCGTGTGTGCCTGTGTGCGTGTGTTTGTGTGTGCGTGTGTGTGTGTGTCCGTTCGGCTTGCAGAGATAAGAACACGGCAGTGGCAAGAAGTCCCTGCCTGTCGTAAGAGGCGACTAATGGGTAGGAGTCGAGAGGTGAAGAATGTATTTGTGTGTGTGTGTGTGTGCGTGTGTGTGCGTATGTGCGTGCGTGTGTGTGTGAGTGTGTATGTGTCCGTTCGGCTTGCAGAGATAAGAATACGGCCGAGGCAAGAAGGCCCTGCCTGTCGTAAGTGGCGACTAATTGGTAGGAGTCGAGAGGTGAAGAGTGTATGTGTGTGTGTGTGTGCGTGTGTGGGTGTGTGTGTGTTTGTGCGTGTGTAAGTGTGTGTGTGTATGTATGCGTGTCCATTCGGCTCGCAGAGATTGGAATACGGCCGAGGCAAGAAGGCCATGCCTGTCGTAAGAGGCAACTAATGGGTAGGAGTCGAGAGGTGAAGAGTGTATGTGTGTGTGTGCTTGTGTGCGTGTGTGTGTGCGTGTGTGAGTGTGTGTGTCCGGTCGGCTCGCAGTGATAAGGACACGTCCGTGCCAAGAAGGCCCTGCCTGTCGTAAGCAGCGACTAATGCGTAGGAGTCGATTGGTGAAGAGTGTATGTGTGTAAGTGCGTGTGTGCGTGTGTGTGCGTGTGTGAGTGTGTGTGTGTGTCCAGTCGGCTCTCAGAGATAAGAATACGGCCGAGGCAAGAAGGCCCTGCCTGTCGTAAGTGGCGACTAATTGGTAGGAGTCGAGAGGTGAAGAGTGTATGTGTGTGTGTGTGCGTGTGTGGGTCTGTGTGTGTTTGTGCGTGTGTAAGTGTGTGTGTGTATGTATGCGTGTCCATTCGGCTCGCAGAGATTAGAATACGGCCGAGGCAAGAAGGCCATGCCTGTCGTAAGAGGCAACTAATGGGTAGGAGTCGAGAGGTGAAGAGTGTATGTGTGTGTGTGCGTGTGTGCGTGTGTGTGTGCGTGTGTGAGTGTGTGTGTCCGGTCGGCTCGCAGTGATAAGGACACGTCCGTGCCAAGAAGGCCCTGCCTGTCGTAAGCAGCGACTAATGCGTAGGAGTCGAGTGGTGAAGAGTGTATGTGTGTAAGTGCGTGTGTGCGTGTGTGTGCGTGTGTGAGTGTGTGTGTGTGTCCAGTCGGCTCTCAGAGATAAGAACACGGCCGTGGCAAAAAGGCCCTGCCTGTCGTAAGAGGCGACTAATGGGTAGGAGTCGAGTGGTGAAGAGTGTATATGTGTGTGCGTATGTGCGTGTGTGTGCGTGTGAGAGTGTGTGTGTATGTGTGTGTGTGTCCGTTCGACTTGTAGAGATAAGAGCACGACCGAGGCAAGAAGGCCCTGCCTATCGTAAGAGGCGACTAATAGGTAGGAGTCAAGAGGTGAAGAGTGTATGTGTGTGTGTGCGTGTGTGCGTGTGTGTGTGTGTATGTGTGTGTGTATCCCTTCTGCTCGCAGAGATAAGAATACGTCCGTGGCAAGAAGGCCATGCTTGCTGTAAGAAGCGACTAATGAGTAGGAGTCGAGGGGTGAAGCGTGTATGTGTGTATGTGTGCAAGTGTGTGTGTGTGTGTGTGTTCGTTCGGCTCGCAGAGATAGGTATACGTCCTTGGCAAGAAGGCCCTGCCTGTCTTAAGAGGCGACTAATGGATAGGAGTCGAGAGGTGAAGAGTGTATGTGTGTGTGTGCGTGTGTGCGTGTGTGTGTGAGTGTGTGAGTGTGTGTGTGTCCGTTCGGCTTGCAGAGATAAGAACACCCCCAAGGCAAGAAGGCCCTGCCTGTGGTAAGAGGCGACTAATAAGTAGGAGTCGATAGGTGAAGAGTGTATGTGTGTGTGTGTGCGTGTGTGCGTGTGTGTGTGCGTGTGTAAGTATGTGTGTGTGTGTGTCCGTTCGTCTTGCAGAAATAAGAACACGGCCGAGGCAAGAAGGCCCTGCCTGTCGTGAGAGGCGACTAATAGGTAGGATTAGAGAGGTGAAGAGTGTATGTGTGCGTATGTGCGTGTGTGTGTGTGAGTGTGTGTGTGTGTGTATGTGTGTGTGTGTGTGTGTGTGTGTCCCTTCGCTCGCAGAGATAAGAAAAAAGCGGTGGCAAGAAGGCCATGCCTGTCGTAAGTGGCGACTAATGGATAGAAGTCGAGAGGTGGAGAGTGTGTGCGTGTGCGTGTGCGTGTGCGTGTGCGTGTGCGTGTGTGTGTGTGTGCGTGTGTGTGTGTGTCCGTTTGTCTTGCAGAGATAAAAACACGGCCGTGGCAAGAAGTCCCTGCCTGTCGTAAGAGGAGAATAATGGGTAGGAGTCGAGAGGTGAAGAGTGTATGTGTGTGTGCGTGTGTGCGTGCGTGTGTGAGTGTGTGTGTGTATGTGTGTGTGTCAGTGTGTGTGTGTGTGTCCGGTCGGCTCGCAGAGATAAGAATACGGCCGAGGCAAGAAGGCCCTGCCTCTTGTAAGGGGCGACTAATAAGTAGGAGTCGAGAGGTGAAGAGTGTATGTGTGTATGCGTGTGTGCGTGTGTGCGTGTGTGAGTATGTGTGTTTGTTAGTTCGGTTTGCAGAGATAAGAGCACAACCGAGGCAAGAAGGCCCTGCCTATTGTAAGAGGCGACTAATAGGTAGGAGTCGAGAGGTGAAGAGTGTATGTGTGTGTGTGCGTGTGTGTGCGTGTGAGCGTGCGTGTGTGTGTGAGTGTGTGTGTGTGTCCGTTCGGCTTGCAGAGATAAGAATACGGCCAAGGCAAGAAGGCATTGCCTGTCGTAAGTGGCGACTAATTGGTAGGAGTCGAGAGGTGAAGAGTGTATATGTGTGTGTGCGTGTGTGCGTGTGTGTGCGTGTGTGCGTGCGTGTGTGTGTGAGTGTGTGCGTCCGTTCGGCTTGCAGAGATAAGAATACGGCCGAGGCAAGAAGGCCCTGCCTGTCGTAAGTGGCGACTAATGGGTAGGAGTCGAGAGGTGAAGAGTTTATTTGTGTGTGTGTGTGCGTGTGTGTGCGTGTGTGCGTGCGTGTGTGTGTGAGTGTGTGTGTGTGTCCGTTCGGCTTGCAGAGATAAGAATACGGCCGCGGCAAGAAGGCCCTGCCTGTCGTAAGTGGCGACTAATTGGTAGGAGTCGAGAGGTGAAGAGTGTATGTGTGTGTGCGTGTGTGCGTGTGTGTGCGTGTGTAAGTGTGTGTGTATGTGTGTGTCTGTTTGGCTTGCAGAGATAAGAATACGGCCGAGGCAAGAAGGCCCTGCCTGTCGTGAGAGGCGACTAATAGGTAGGATTAGAGAGGTGAAGAATGTATGTGTGTGCGTATGTGCGTGTTTGTGTGTGTGTGTGAGTGTATGTGTGTGTGTGTGTCCCTTCGCTCGCAGAGATAAGAAAAAAGCGGTGGCAAGAAGGCCATGCCTGTCGTAAGAGGCGACTAATGGATAGGAGTCGAGAGGTGGAGAGTGTGTGCGTGTGCGGGTGCGTGTGCGTGTGTGTGTGTGCGTGTGTGTGTGTCCGTTTGGCTTGCAGAGATAAGAACACGGCTGTGGCAAGAAGTCCCTGCCTGTCGTAAGAGGAGAATAATGGGTAGGAGTCGAGAGGTGAAGAGTGTATGTATGTGTGTGCGTGTGTGCGTGCGTGTGTGAGTGTGTGTGTGTATGTGTGTGTGTCAGTGTGTGTGTGTGTCCGGTCGGCTCGCAGAGATGAGAACACGGCCGTGGCAAGAAGGCACTGCCTGTCGTTAAGAGGCGACTAATGGGTAGGAGTCGAGAGGTGAAGAGTGTATGTGTGTGTGCGTGTGTGCGTGCGTGTGTGCGTGTGTAAGTATGTGTGTGTGTGTCCGTTCGTCTTGCAGAAATAAGAACACGGCCGAGGCAAGAAGGCCCTGCCTGTCGTGAGAGGCGACTAATAGGTAGGATTAGAGAGGTGAAGAATGTATGTGTGTGTGCGTGTGTGCTTGCGTATGTGCGTGTGTGTGTGTGAGTGTGTGTGTGTATGTGTGTGTGTCTCCCTTCGCTCGCAGAGATAAGAAAAAAGCGGTGGCAAGAAGGCCATGCCTGTCGTAAGAGGCGACTAATGGATAGGAGTCGAGAGGTAGAGAGTGTGTGCGTGTGCGTGTGCGTGTGTGTGTGTGTTCGTGTGTGTGTGTCCGTTTGGCTTGCAGAGATAAAAACACGGCCGTGGCAAGAAGTCCCTGCCTGTCGTAAGAGGAGAATAATGGGTAGGAGTCGAGAGGTGAAGAGTGTATGTGTGTGTGCGTGTGTGCGTACGTGTGTGAGTGTGTGTGTGTGTATGTGTGTGTGTCAGTGTGTGTGTGTGTCCGGTCGGCTCGCAGAGATGAGAACACGGCCGTGGCAAGAAGGCACTGCCTGTCGTTAAGAGGCAAATAATGGGTAGGAGTCGAGAGGTGAAGAGTGTATGTGTGTATGCGTGTGTGCGTGTGTGCGTGTGTGAGTATGTGTGTTTGTTAGTTCGGCTTGCAGAGATAAGAGCACAACCGAGGCAAGAAGGCCCTGCCTATCGTAAGAGGCGACTAATAGGTAGGAGTCGAGAGGTGAAGAGTGTATGTGTGTGTGTGCGTGTGTGCGTGTGTGCGTGTGTGTGCGTGTGAGAGTGCGTGTGTGTGTGAGTGTGTGTGTGTCCGTTCGGCTTGCAGAAATAAGAATACGGCCGAGGCAAGAAGGCCCTGCCTGTCGTAAGTGGCGACTAATTGGTAGGAGTCGAGAGGTGAAGAGTGTATGTGTGTGTGTGCGAGTGTGCGTGTGTGTGTGTGTGTGTGTGTGCGTGCGTGTGTGTGTGAGTGTGTGCGTCCGTTCGGCTTGCAGAGATAAGAATACGGCCGAGGCAAGAAGGCCCTGCCTGTCGTAAGTGGCGACTAATGGGTAGGAGTCGAGAGGTGAAGAGTGTATTTGTGTGTGTGTGTGTGTGTGCGTGTGTGTGCGTGTGTGCGTGCGTGTGTGTGTGAGTGTGTGTGTGTCCGTTCGGCTTGCAGAGATAAGAATACGGCCGCGGCAAGAAGGCCCTGCCTGTCGTAAGTGGCGACTAATTGGTAGGAGTCGAGAGGTGAAGAGTGTATGTGTGTGTGTGCGTGTGTGCGTGTGTGTGCGTGTGTAAGTGTGTGTGTATGTGTGTGTGTCTGTTTGGCTTGCAGAGATAAGAATACGGCCGAGGCAAGAAGGCCCTGCCTGTCGTGAGAGGCGACTACTAGGTAGGATTAGAGAGGTGAAGAATGTATGTGTGTGCGTATGTGCGTGTTTGTGTGTGTGAGTGTATGTGTGTGTGCGTGTGTGCGAGCGTGTGTGCATGTGTGTGTGAGTGTGTGTGTGTATGTGTGTGTGTCCCTTCGCTCGCAGAGATAAGAAAAAAGCGGTGGCAAGAAGGCCATGCCTGTCGTAAGAGGCGACTAATGGATAGGAGTCGAGAGGTGGAGAGTGTGTGCGTGTGCGGGTGCGTGTGCGTGTGTGTGTGTGCGTGTGTGTGTGTCCGTTTGGCTTGCAGAGATAAGAACACGGCCGTGGCAAGAAGTCCCTGCCTGTCGTAAGAGGAGAATAATGGGTAGGAGTCGAGAGGTGAAGAGTGTATGTATGTGTGTGCGTGTGTGCGTGCGTGTGTGAGTGTGTGTGTGTATGTGTGTGTGTCAGTGTGTGTGTGTGTCCGGTCGGCTCGCAGAGATGAGAACACGGCCGTGGCAAGAAAGCACTGCCTGTCGTAAGTGGCGACTAATTGGTAGGAGTCGAGAGGTGAAGAGTGCATGTGTGTGTGTGCGTGTGTGCGTGTGTGTGCGTGTGTGCGTGCGTCTGTGTTTGAGTGTGTGTGTGTCCGTTCGGCTTGCAGAGATAAGAATACGGCCGAGGCAAGAAGGCCCTGCCTGTCGTAAGTGGCGACTAATGGGTAGGAGTCGAGAGGTGAAGAGTGTATTTGTGTGTGTGTGTGTGTGTGCGTGTGTGTGCGTGTGTGCGTGCGTGTGTGTGTGAGTGTGTGTGTGTCCGTTCGGCTTGCAGAGATAAAAATACGGCCGAGGCAAGAAGGCCCTGCCTGTCGTAAGTGGCGACTAATTGGTAGGAGTCGGGAGGTGAAGAGTGTATGTGTGTGTGTGCGTGTGTGCGTGTGTGTGCGTGTGTAAGTGTGTGTGTATGTGTATGTGTGTCTGTTTGGCTTGCAGAGATAAGAATACGGCCGAGGCAAGAAGGCCCTCTCTCTTGTAAGGGGCGACTAATAGGTAGGAGTCGAAAGGTGAATAGTGTATGTGTGTGTGTGTGTGTGTGCGTGTGTGGGTGTGTGTGTGTTTGTGCGTGTGTAAGTGTGTGTGTGTAGGTATGTGTGTGTCCATTCGGCTCGCAGAGATTAGAATACGGCCGAGGCAAGAAGGCCATGCCTGTCGTAAGAGGCAACTAATGGGTAGGAGTCGAGAGGTGAAAAGTGTTTTTGTGTGTGTGCGTGTGTGTGCGTGTGTGCGTGCTTGTGTGTGTGAGTGTGTATGTGTCCGTTCGGCTTGCAGAGATAAGAATACGGCCAAGGCAAGAAGGCCTTGCCAGTCGTAAGAGGCGACTAATGGGTAGGAGTCGAGAGGTGAAGAGTGTATGTGTGTGTGTGCGTGTGTGTGCGTGTGTGAGTGTGTGTGTCCTGTCGGCTCGCAGTGACAAGGAAGCGTCCGTGCCAAGAAGGCCCTGCCCGTCGTAAGCGGCGACTAATGCGTAGGAGTCGAGAGGTGAAGAGTGTATGTGTGTAAGTGCGTGTGTTTGTGTGTGTGCGTGTGTGAGTGTGTGAGTGTGCCCGGTCGGCTCGCAGAGATAAGAACACGGCCGTGGCAAGAAGGCCCTGCCTGTCGTAAGAGGCGACTAATGGGTAGGAGTCGAGAGGTGTAGAGTGTATGTGTGTGTGAGTGTGCGTGTGTGTGCGTGTGTGAGTGTGTGTGTGTATTTGTGTGTGTGAGTGTGTGTGTGTCCAGTCGGCTCGCAGAGATAAGAACACGGCCGTGGCAAGAAGGCCCTGCCTGTCGTAAGAGGCGACTAATGGGTAGGAGTCGAGAGGTGTAGAGTGTATGTGTGTGTGAGTGTGCGTGTGTGTGCGTGTGTGAGTGTGTGTGTGTATTTGTGTGTGTGAGTGTGTGTGTCCAGTCGGCTCGCAGAGATAAGAACACGGCCGTGGCAAGAAGGCCCTGCCTGTCGTAAGAGGCGACTAATGGGTAGGAGTCGAGAGGTGAAGAGTGTATGTGTGTGTGAGTGTGCGTGTGTGCGTGTGTGTGCGTGTGTGAGTGTGTGTGTGTATTTGTGTGTGTGAGTGTGTGTGTCCAGTCGGCTCGCAGAAATAAGAACACGGCCGTGTCAAGAAGGCCCTGCCTGTCGTAAGAGGCGACTAATGGGTAGGAGTCGAGAGGTGAAGAATGTATTTGTGTGTGTGTGTGTGCGTGTGTGTGCGTATGTGCGTGCGTGTGTGTGTGAGTGTGTATATGTCCGTTCGGCTTGCAGAGATAAGAATACGGCCGAGGCAAGAATGCCCTGCCTGTCGTAAGTGGCGACTAATTGGTAGGAGTCGAGAGGTGAAAAGTGTTTTTGTGTGTGTGCGTGTGTGTGCGTGTGTGCGTGCTTATGTGTGTGAGTGTGTATGTGTCCGTTCGGCTTGCAGAGATAAGAATACGGCCGAGGCAAGAAGGCCCTGCCTGTCATAAGTGGCGACTAATTGGTAGGAGTCGAGAGGTGAAGAGTGTATGTGTGTGTGTGTGTGTGTGCGTGTGTGGGTGTGTGTGTGTTTGTGCGTGTGTAAGTGTGTGTGTGTATGTATGCGTGTCCATTCGGCTCGCAGAGATTAGAATACGGCCGAGGCAAGAAGGCCATGCCTGTCGTAAGAGGCAACTAATGGGTAGGAGTCGAGAGGTGAAGAGTGTATGTGTGTGTGTGCGTGTGTGCGTGTGTGTGTGCGTGTGTGAGTGTGTGTGTCCGGTCGGCTCGCAGTGATAAGGACACGTCCGTGCCAAGAAGGCCCTGCCTGTCGTAAGCAGCGACTAATGCGTAGGAGTCGAGTGGTGAAGAGTGTATGTGTGTAAGTGCGTGTGTGCGTGTGTGTGCGTGTGTGAGTGTGTGTGTGTGTCCAGTCGGCTCTCAGAGATAAGAACACGGCCGTGGCAAGAAGGCCCTGCCTGTCGTAAGAGGCGACTAATGGGTAGGAGTCGAGAGGTAAAGAGTGTATGTGTGTGTGAGTGTGCGTGTGTGCGTGTGTGTGCATGTGTGAGTGTGTGTGTGTATTTGTGTGTGTGAGTGTGTGTGTCCAGTCGGCTCGCAGAGATACGAACACGGCCGTGGCAAAAAGGCCCTGCCTGTCGTAAGAGGCGACTAATGGGTAGGAGTCGAGTGGTGAAGAGTGTATATGTGTGTGCGTATGTGCGTGTGTGTGCGTGTGAGAGTGTGTGGGTATGTGTGTGTGTGTCCGTTCGGCTTGTAGAGATAAGAGCACGACCGAGGCAAGAAGGCCCTGCCTATCGTAAGAGGCGACTAATAGGTAGGAGTCAAGAGGTGAAGAGTGTATGTGTGTGTGTGCGTGTGTGCGTGTGTGTGTGTGTATGTGTGTGTGTATCCCTTCGGCTCGCAGAGATAAGAATACGTCCGTGGCAAGAAGGCCATGCTTGCTGTAAGAAGCGACTAATGAGTAGGAGTCGAGGGGTGAAGCGTGTATGTGTGTATGTGTGCAAGTGTGTGTGTGTGTGTGTCCGTTCGGCTCGCAGAGATAGGTATACGTCCGTGGCAAGAAGGCCCTGCCTGTCTTAAGAGGCGACTAATGGATAGGAGTCGAGAGGTGGAGAGTGTGTGCGTGTGCGTGTGCGTGTGGGTGCGTGTGTAAGTGTGTGTGTATGTGTGTGTGTCTGTTTGGCTTGCAGAGATAAAAATACGGCAGAGGCAAGAAGGCCCTGCCTCTTGTAATGGGCGACTAATAAGTAGGAGTCGAGAGGTGAAGAGTGTATGTGTGTGTGTGTGCGTGTGTGCGTGTGTGTGTGCGTGTGTGAGTATGTGTGTGTATTAGTTCGGCTTGCAGAAATAAGAACACGACCGAGGCAAGCAGGCCCTGCCTATCGTAATAGGCGACTAATAGGTAGGAGTCGAGAGGTGAAGAGTGTATGTGTGTGTGTGCGTGTGTGCGTGTGTGTGTGAGTGTGTGAGTGTGTGTGTGTCCGTTCGGCTTGCAGAGATAAGAACACCCCCAAGGCAAGAAGGCCCTGCCTGTGGTAAGAGGCGACTAATAAGTAGGAGTAAATAGGTGAAGAGTGTATGTGTGTGTGTGCGTGTGTGCGTGTGTGTGTGCGTGTGTAAGTATGTGTGTGTGTGTGTCCGTTCGTCTTGCAGAAATAAGAACACGGCCGAGGCAAGAAGGCCCTGCCTGTCGTGAGAGGCGACTAATAGGTAGGATTAGAGAGGTGAAGAATGTATGTGTGTGTGCGTGTGTGCGTGCGTATGTGCGTGTGTGTGTGTAAGTGTGTGTGTGTGTGTGTATGTGTGTGTGTGTGTGTCCCTTCGCTCGCAGAGATAAGAAAAAAGCGGTGGCAAGAAGGCCATGCCTGTCGTAAGAGGCGACTAATGGATAGGAGTCGAGAGGTGGAGAGTGTGTGCGTGTGCGTGTGCGTGTGCGTGTGCGTGTGTGTGTGTGTGCGTGTGTGTGTGTGTCCGTTTGTCTTGCAGAGATAAAAACACGGCCCTGGCAAGAAGTCCCTGCCTGTCGTAAGAGGAGAATAATGGGTAGGAGTCGAGAGGTGAAGAGTGTATGTGTGTGTGCGTGTGTGCGTGCGTGTGTGAGTGTGTGTGTGTATGTGTGTGTGTCAGTGTGTGTGTGTGTGTCCGGTCGGCTTGCAGAGATAAGAATACGGCCGAGGCAAGAAGGCCCTGCCTCTTGTAAGGGGCGACTAATAAGTAGGAGTCGAGAGGTGAAGAGTGTATGTGTGTATGCGTGTGTGCGTGTGTGCGTGTGTGAGTATGTGTGTTTGTTAGTTCGGTTTGCAGAGATAAGAGCACAACCGAGGCAAGAAGGCCCTGCCTATCGTAAGAGGCGACTAATAGGTAGGAGTCGAGAGGTGAAGAGTGTATGTGTGTGTGTGCGTGTGTGTGCGTGTGAGCGTGCGTGTGTGTGTGAGTGTGTGTGTGTGTCCGTTCGGCTTGCAGAGATAAGAATACGGCCAAGGCAAGAAGGCCCTGCCTGTCGTAAGTGGCGACTAATTGGTAGGAGTCGAGAGGTGAAGAGTGTATATGTGTGTGTGCGTGTGTGCGTGTGTGTGCGTGTGTGCGTGCGTGTGTGTGTGAGTGTGTGCGTCCGTTCGGCTTGCAGAGATAAGAATACGGCCGAGGCAAGAAGGCCCTGCCTGTCGTAAGTGGCGACTAATGGGTAGGAGTCGAGAGGTGAAGAGTTTATTTGTGTGTGTGTGTGCGTGTGTGTGCGTGTGTGCGTGCGTGTGTGTGTGAGTGTGTGTGTGTCCGTTCGGCTTGCAGAGATAAGAATACGGCCGCGGCAAGAAGGCCCTGCCTGTCGTAAGTGGCGACTAATTGGTAGGAGTCAAGAGGTGAAGAGTGTATGTGTGTGTGCGTGTGGGCGTGTTTGTGTGTGTGTGAGTGTATGTGTGTGTGCGTGTGTGCGTGCGTGTGTGTGTGTTTGTGAGTGTGTGTGTATGTATGTGTGTGTGTATCTTCGGCTCGCAGAGATAAGAAAACAGCCGTGGCAAGAAAGCGATGCAAATCGTACGGGGCGACTAATGGATAGGAGTCGAGAGGCGAAGAGTGGGCGACTAATATGTAGGAGTCGAGAGGTGAAAAGTGTATGTGTGTGTGCGTGTGTGCGTGTGTGTGTGCGTGTGTGAGTATGTGTGTGTGTTAGTTCGGCTTGCAGAGATAAAAACACGACCGAGGCCAGAAGGCCCTGCCTATCGTAAGAGGCGACTAATAGGTAGGAGTCGAGAGGTGAAGAATGTATGTGTGTGTGCGTGTGGGCGTGTTTGTGTGTGTGTGTTTGTGAGTGTGTGTGTATGTATGTGTGTGTGTCCCTTCGGCTCGCAGAGATAAGAAAACAGCCGTGGCAAGAAAGCGATGCAAATTGTACGGGGCGACTAATCGATAGGAGTCGAGAGGCGAAGAGTGGACGACTAATAAGTAGGAGTCGAGAGGTGAGAAGTGTATGTGTGTGTGCGTGTGTGCGTGTATGTGTGCGTGTGTGAGTATGTGTGTGTGTCCGTTCGGCTTGCAGTGATAAGAACACGGCCAAGGCAAGAAGGCCCTTCCTATCGTAAGAGGCGACTAATAGGTAGGAGTCGAGAGGTGAAGAATGTGTGTGTGTGCGTGTGTGCGTGCGTGTGTGTGTGTGTTTGTGAGTGTGTTTGTATGTATGTGTGTGTGTCCCTTCGGCTCGCAGAGATAAGAAAACAGCCGTGGCAAGAAAGCGATGCAAATCGTACGGGGCGACTAATCGATAGGAGTCGAGAGGCGAAGAGTGGGCGACTAATAAGTAGGAGTCGAGAGGTGAGAAGTGTATGTGTGTGTGCGTGTGTGCGTGTATGTGTGCGTGTGTGAGTATGTGTGTGTGTCCGTTCGGCTTGCAGTGATAAGAAAACGGCCAAGGCAAGAAGGCCCTTCCTATCGTAAGAGGCGACTAATAGGTAGGAGTCGAGAGGTGAAGAATGTATGTGTGTGTGCGTGTGGGCGTGTTTGTGTGTGTGTGAGTGTATGTGTGTGTGCGTGTGTGCGTGCGTGTGTGTGTGTGTGTGTGTTTGTGAGTGTGTGTGTATGTATGTGTGTGTGTCCCTTCGGCTCGCAGAGATAAGAAAACAGCCGTGGCAAGAAGGCGATGCAAATCGTACGGGGCGACTAATAAGTAGGAGTCGAGATGTGAAGAGTGGGCGACTAATAAGTAGGAGTCGAGAGGTGAAGAGAGTATGTGTGTGGGTGCGTGTGTGCGTGTGTGTGTGCGTGTGTGTGTATGTGTGTGTGTCCGTTCGGCTCGCAGAGATCAGAACACGGCCGTGGTATGAAGTCCCTGCCTGTCGTAAGAGGCGACTAATGAATAGGAGTCGAGAGGTGAAGAGTGTATGCGTCTTTGTGTGTGTGCGTGTGTGAGTATGTGTGTTTGTATGTGTGTGTGTGTGTCCGTTTGGCTTGCAGAGATAAGAATACGGCCGAGGCAAGAACGCCCTGCCTGTCTTAAGAGGCGACTAATGGATATTAGTCGAGAGGTGGAGAGTGTGTGCGTGTGCGTGTACGTGTGCGTGTGTGCGTGTGTGCCTGTGTGCGTGTGTTTGTGTGTGCGTGTGTGTGTGTGTCCTTTCGGCTCGCAGAGATAAGAATACGTCCGTGGCAAGAAGGCCCTGCCTGTCTTAAGAGGCGACTAATGGATAGGCATCGAGAGGTGGAGAATGTGTGCGTGTGCGTGTGTGCGTGTGTGCCTGTGTGCGTGTGTTTGTGTGTGCGTGTGTGTGTGTGTGTCCGTTCGGCTTGCAGAGATAAGAACACGGCAGTGGCAAGAAGTCCCTGCCTGTCGTAAGAGGCGACTAATGGGTAGGAGTCGAGAGGTGAAGAATGTATTTGTGTGTGTGTGTGTGTGTGCGTGTGTTTGCGTATGTGCGTGCGTGTGTGTGTGAGTGTGTATATGTCCGTTCGGCTTGCAGAGATAAGAATACGGCCGAGGCAAGAATGCCCTGCCTGTCGTAAGTGGCGACTAATTGGTAGGAGTCGAGAGGTGAAAAGTGTTTTTGTGTGTGTGCGTGTGTGTGCGTGTGTGCGTGCTTGTGTGTGTGAGTGTGTATGTGTCCGCTCGGCTTGCAGAGATAAGAATACGGCCGAGGCAAGAAGGCCCTGCCTGTCGTAAGTGGCGACTAATTGGTAGGAGTCGAGAGGTGAAGAGTGTATGTGTGTGTGTGTGTGCGTGTGTGGGTGTGTGTGTGTTTGTGCGTGTGTAAGTGTGTGTGTGTATGTATGCGTGTCCATTCGGCTCGCAGAGATTAGAATACGGCCAAGGCAAGAAGGCCATGCCTGTCGTAAGAGGCAACTAATGGGTAGGAGTCGAGAGGTGAAGAGTGTATGTGTGTGTGTGCGTGTGTGCGTGTGTGTGTGCGTGTGTGAGTGTGTGTGTCCGGTCGGCTCGCAGAGATACGAACACGGCCGTGGCAAAAAGGCCCTGCCTGTCGTAAGAGGCGACTAATGGGTAGGAGTCGAGTGGTGAAGAGTGTATATGTGTGTGCGTATGTGCGTGTGTGTGCGTGTGTGAGTGTGTGTGTGTGTCCAGTCGGCTCTCAGAGATAAGAACACGGCCGTGGCAAGAAGGCCCTGCCTGTCGTAAGAGGCGACTAATGGGTAGGAGTCGAGAGGTGAAGAGTGTATGTGTGTGTGAGTGTGCGTGTGTGCGTGTGTGTGCATGTGTGAGTGTGTGTGTGTATTTGTGTGTGTGAGTGTGTGTGTCCAGTCGGCTCGCAGAGATACGAACACGGCCGTGGCAAAAAGGCCCTGCCTGTCGTAAGAGGCGACTAATGGGTAGGAGTCGAGTGGTGAAGAGTGTATATGTGTGTGCGTATGTGCGTGTGTGTGCGTGTGAGAGTGTGTGTGTATGTGTGTGTGTGTCCGTTCGGCTTGTAGAGATAAGAGCACGACCGAGGCAAGAAGGCCCTGCCTATCGTAAGAGGCGACTAATAGGTAGGAGTCAAGAGGTGAAGAGTGTATGTGTGTGTGTGCGTGTGTGCGTGTGTGTGTGTATGTGTGTGTGTATCCCTTCGGCTCGCAGAGATCAGAATACGTCCGTGGCAAGAAGGCCATGCTTGCTGTAAGAAGCGACTAATGAGTAGGAGTCGAGGGGTGAAGCGTGTATGTGTGTATGTGTGCAAGTGTGTGTGTGTGTGTGTTCGTTCGGCTCGCAGAGATAGGTATACGTCCGTGGCAAGAAGGCCCTGCCTGTCTTAAGAGGCGACTAATGGATAGGAGTCGCGAGGTGGAGAGTGTGTGCGTGTGCGTGTGCGTGTGGGTGCGTGTGTAAGTGTGTGTGTATGTGTGTGTGTCTGTTTGGCTTGCAGAGATAAAAATACGGCAGAGGCAAGAAGGCCCTGCCTCTTGTAATGGGCGACTAATAAGTAGGAGTCGAGAGGTGAAGAGTGTATGTGTGTGTGTGTGCGTGTGTGTGTGCGTGTGTGAGTATGTGTGTGTATTAGTTCGGCTTGCAGAAATAAGAACACGACCGAGGCAAGCAGGCCCTGCCTATCGTAATAGGCGACTAATAGGTAGGAGTCGAGAGGTGAAGAGTGTATGTGTGTCTGTGCGTGTGTGCGTGTGTGTGTGAGTGTGTGAGTGTGTGTGTGTCCGTTCGGCTTGCAGAGATAAGAACACCCCCAAGGCAAGAAGGCCCTGCCTGTGGTAAGAGGCGACTAATAAGTAGGAGTCGATAGGTGAAGAGTGTATGTGTGTGTGTGTGCGTGTGTGCGTGTGTGTGTGCGTGTGTAAGTATGTGTGTGTGTGTGTCCGTTCGTCTTGCAGAAATAAGAACACGGCCGAGGCAAGAAGGCCCTGCCTGTCGTGAGAGGCGACTAATAGGTAGGATTAGAGAGGTGAAGAATGTATGTGTGTGTGCGTGTGTGCGAGCGTATGTGCGTGTGTGTGTGTGAGTGTGTGTGTGTGTGTATGTGTGTGTGTGTGTGTCCCTTCGCTCGCAGAGATAAGAAAAAAGCGGTGGCAAGAAGGCCATGCCTGTCGTAAGTGGCGACTAATGGATAGAAGTCGAGAGGTGGAGAGTGTGTGCGTGTGCGTGTGCGTGTGCGTGTGCGTGTGCGTGTGTGTGTGTGTGCGTGTGTGTGTGTGTCCGTTTGTCTTGCAGAGATAAAAACACGGCCGTGGCAAGAAGTCCCTGCCTGTCGTAAGAGGAGAATAATGGGTAGGAGTCGAGAGGTGAAGAGTGTATGTGTGTGTGCGTGTGTGCGTGCGTGTGTGAGTGTGTGTGTGTATGTGTGTGTGTCAGTGTGTGTGTGTGTGTCCGGTCGGCTCGCAGAGATAAGAATACGGCCGAGGCAAGAAGGCCCTGCCTCTTGTAAGGGGCGACTAATAAGTAGGAGTCGAGAGGTGAAGAGTGTATGTGTGTATGCGTGTGTGCGTGTGTGCGTGTGTGAGTATGTGTGTTTGTTAGTTCGGTTTGCAGAGATAAGAGCACAACCGAGGCAAGAAGGCCCTGCCTATCGTAAGAGGCGACTAATAGGTAGGAGTCGAGAGGTGAAGAGTGTATGTGTGTGTGTGCGTGTGTGTGCGTGTGAGCGTGCGTGTGTGTGTGAGTGTGTGTGTGTGTCCGTTCGGCTTGCAGAGATAAGAATACGGCCAAGGCAAGAAGGCCCTGCCTGTCGTAAGTGGCGACTAATTGGTAGGAGTCGAGAGGTGAAGAGTGTATATGTGTGTGTGCGTGTGTGCGTGTGTGTGCGTGTGTGCGTGCGTGTGTGTGTGAGTGTGTGCGTCCGTTCGGCTTGCAGAGATAAGAATACGGCCGAGGCAAGAAGGCCCTGCCTGTCGTAAGTGGCGACTAATGGGTAGGAGTCGAGAGGTGAAGAGTTTATTTGTGTGTGTGTGTGCGTGTGTGTGCGTGTGTGCGTGCGTGTGTGTGTGAGTGTGTGTGTGTCCGTTCGGCTTGCAGAGATAAGAATACGGCCGCGGCAAGAAGGCCCTGCCTGTCGTAAGTGGCGACTAATTGGTAGGAGTCAAGAGGTGAAGAGTGTATGTGTGTGTGCGTGTGGGCGTGTTTGTGTGTATGTGAGTGTATGTGTGTGTGCGTGTGTGCGTGCGTGTGTGTGTGTTTGTGAGTGTGTGTGTATGTATGTGTGTGTCCCTTCGGCTCGCAGAGATAAGAAAACAGCCGTGGCAAGAAAGCGATGCAAATCGTACGGGGCGACTAATGGATAGGAGTCGAGAGGCGAAGAGTGGGCGACTAATATGTAGGAGTCGAGAGGTGAAAAGTGTATGTGTGTGTGCGTGTGTGCGTGTGTGTGTGCGTGTGTGAGTATGTGTGTGTGTTAGTTCGGCTTGCAGAGATAAAAACACGACCGAGGCCAGAAGGCCCTGCCTATCGTAAGAGGCGACTAATAGGTAGGAGTCGAGAGGTGAAGAGTGTATGTGTGTGTGCGTGTGTGCGTGTGTGTGCGTGTGTAAGTGTGTGTGTATGTGTGTGTCTGTTTGGCTTGCAGAGATAAGAATACGGCCGAGGCAAGAAGGCCCTGCCTGTCGTGAGAGGCGACTAATAGGTAGGATTAGAGAGGTGAAGAATGTATGTGTGTGCGTATGTGCGTGTTTGTGTGTGTGTGTGAGTGTATGTGTGTGTGCGTGTGTGCGTGCGTGTGTGCATGTGTGTGTGAGTGTGTGTGTGTATGTGTGTGTGTGTCCCTTCACTCGCAGAGATAAGAAAAAAGCGGTGGCAAGAAGGCCATGCCTGTCGTAAGAGGCGACTAATGGATAGGAGTCGAGAGGTGGAGAGTGTGTGCGTGTGCGGGTGCGTGTGCGTGTGTGTGTGTGTGCGTGTGTGTGTTTGTTTGGCTTGCAGAGATGAGAACACGGCTGTGGCAAGAAGTCCCTGCCTGTCGTAAGAGGAGAATAATGGGTAGGAGTCGAGAGGTGAAGAGTGTATGTATGTGTGTGCGTGTGTGCGTGCGTGTGTGAGTGTGTGTGTGTATGTGTGTGTGTCAGTGTGTGTGTGTGTCCGGTCGGCTCGCAGAGATGAGAACACGGCCGTGGCAAGAAGGCACTGCCTGTCGTTAAGAGGCGACTAACGGGTAGGAGTCGAGAGGTGAAGAGTGTATGTGTGTGTGCGTGTGTGCGTGCGTGTGTGCGTGTGTAAGTATGTGTGTGTGTGTCCGTTCGTCTTGCAGAAATAAGAACACGGCCGAGGCAAGAAGGCCCTGCCTGTCGTGAGAGGCGACTAATAGGTAGGATTAGAGAGGTGAAGAATGTATGTGTGTGTGCGTGTGTGCTTGCGTATGTGCGTGTGTGTGTGTGAGTGTATGTGTGTATGTGTGTGTGTCTCCCTTCGCTCGCAGAGATAAGAAAAAAGCGGTGGCAAGAAGGCCATGCCTGTCGTAAGAGGCGACTAATGGATAGGAGTCGAGAGGTAGAGAGTGTGTGCGTGTGCGTGTGCGTGTGTGTGTGTGTTCGTGTGTGTGTGTCCGTTTGGCTTGCAGAGATAAAAACACGGCCGTGGCAAGAAGTCCCTGCCTGTCGTAAGAGGAGAATAATGGGTAGGAGTCGAGAGGTGAAGAGTGTATGTGTGTGTGCGTGTGTGCGTACGTGTGTGAGTGTGTGTGTGTGTATGTGTGTGTGTCAGTGTGTGTGTGTGTCCGGTCGGCTCGCAGAGATGAGAACACGGCCGTGGCAAGAAGGCACTGCCTGTCGTTAAGAGGCAACTAATGGGTAGGAGTCGAGAGGTGAAGAGTGTATGTGTGTATGCGTGTGTGCGTGTGTGCGTGTGTGAGTATGTGTGTTTGTTAGTTCGGCTTGCAGAGATAAGAGCACAACCGAGGCAAGAAGGCTCTGCCTATCGTAAGAGGCGACTAATAGGTAGGAGTCGAGAGGTGAAGAGTGTATGTGTGTGTGTGCGTGTGTGCGTGTGTGTGCGTGTGAGAGTGCGTGTGTGTGTGAGTGTGTGTGTGTCCGTTCGGCTTGCAGAAATAAGAATACGGCCGAGGCAAGAAGGCCCTGCCTGTCGTAAGTGGCGACTAATTGGTAGGAGTCGAGAGGTGAAGAGTGTATGTGTGTGTGTGCGAGTGTGCGTGTGTGTGTGTGTGTGTGTGTGCGTGCGTGTGTGTGTGAGTGTGTGCGTCCGTTCGGCTTGCAGAGATAAGAATACGGCCGAGGCAAGAAGGCCCTGCCTGTCGTAAGTGGCGACTAATGGGTAGGAGTCGAGAGGTGAAGAGTGTATTTGTGTGTGTGTGTGTGTGTGCGTGTGTGTGCGTGTGTGCGTGCGTGTGTGTGTGAGTGTGTGTGTGTCCGTTCGGCTTGCAGAGATAAGAATACGGCCGCGGCAAGAAGGCCCTGCCTGTCGTAAGTGGCGACTAATTGGTAGGAGTCGAGAGGTGAAGAGTGTATGTGTGTGTGTGCGTGTGTGCGTGTGTGTGCGTGTGTAAGTGTGTGTGTATGTGTGTGTGTCTGTTTGGCTTGCAGAGATAAGAATACGGCCGAGGCAAGAAGGCCCTGCCTGTCGTGAGAGGCGACTACTAGGTAGGATTAGAGAGGTGAAGAATGTATGTGTGTGCGTATGTGCGTGTTTGTGTGTGTGAGTGTATGTGTGTGTGCGTGTGTGCGTGCATGTTTGCATGTGTGTGTGAGTGTGTGTGTGTATGTGTGTGTGTCCCTTCGCTCGCAGAGATAAGAAAAAAGCGGTGGCAAGAAGGCCATGCCTGTCGTAAGAGGCGACTAATGGATAGGAGTCGAGAGGTGGAGAGTGTGTGCGTGTGCGGGTGCGTGTGCGTGTGTGTGTGTGCGTGTGTGTGTGTCCGTTTGGCTTGCAGAGATAAGAACACGGCCGTGGCAAGAAGTCCCTGCCTGTCGTAAGAGGAGAATAATGGGTAGGAGTCGAGAGGTGAAGAGTGTATGTATGTGTGTGCGTGTGTGCGTGCGTGTGTGAGTGTGTGTGTGTATGTGTGTGTGTCAGTGTGTGTGTGTGTGTGTCCGGTCAGCTCGCAGAGATGAGAACACGGCCGTGGCAAGAAAGCACTGCCTGTCGTAAGTGGCGACTAATTGGTAGGAGTCGAGAGGTGAAGAGTGCATGTGTGTGTGTGCGTGTGTGCGTGTGTGTGCGTGTGTGCGTGCGTCTGTGTTTGAGTGTGTGTGTGTCCGTTCGGCTTGCAGAGATAAGAATACGGCCGAGGCAAGAAGGCCCTGCCTGTCGTAAGTGGCGACTAATGGGTAGGAGTCGAGAGGTGAAGAGTGTATTTGTGTGTGTGTGTGTGTGTGTGCGTGTGTGTGCGTGTGTGCGTGTGTGCGTGCGTGTGTGTGTGAGTGTGTGTGTGTCCGTTCGGCTTGCAGAGATAAAAATACGGCCGAGGCAAGAAGGCCCTGCCTGTCGTAAGTGGCGACTAATTGGTAGGAGTCGGGAGGTGAAGAGTGTATGTGTGTATGTGCGTGTGTGCGTGTGTGTGCGTGTGTAAGTGTGTGTGTATGTGTGTGTGTGTCTGTTTGGCTTGCAGAGATAAGAATACGGCCGAGGCAAGAAGGCCCTCTCTCTTGTAAGGGGCGACTAATAGGTAGGAGTCGAAAGGTGAATAGTGTATGTGTGTGTGTGTGTGTGCGTGTGTGGGTGTGTGTGTGTTTGTGCGTGTGTAAGTGTGTGTGTGTATGTATGTGTGTGTCCATTCGGCTCGCAGAGATTAGAATACGGCCGAGGCAAGAAGGCCATGCCTGTCGTAAGAGGCAACTAATGGGTAGGAGTCGAGAGGTGAAAAGTGTTTTTGTGTGTGTGCGTGTGTGTGCGTGTGTGCGTGCTTGTGTGTGTGAGTGTGTATGTGTCCGTTCGGCTTGCAGAGATAAGAATACTGCCAAGGCAAGAAGGCCTTGCCAGTCGTAAGAGGCGACTAATGGGTAGGAGTCGAGAGGTGAAGAGTGTATGTGTGTGTGTGCGTGTGTGTGCGTGTGTGAGTGTGTGTGTCCTGTCGGCTTGCAGTGATAAGGAAACGTCCGTGCCAAGAAGGCCCTGCCTGTCGTAAGCGGCGACTAATGCGTAGGAGTCGAGAGGTGAAGAGTGCATGTGTGTAAGTGCGTGTGTTTGTGTGTGTGCGTGTGTGAGTGTGTGAGTGTGCCCGGTCGGCTCGCAGAGATAAGAACACGGCCGTGGCAAGAAGGCCCTGCCTGTCGTAAGAGGCGACTAATGGGTAGGAGTCGAGAGGTGTAGAGTGTATGTGTGTGTGAGTGTGCGTGTGTGTGCGTGTGTGAGTGTGTGTGTGTGTATTTGTGTGTGTGAGTGTGTGTGTGTCCAGTCGGCTCGCAGAGATAAGAACACGGCCGTGGCAAGAAGGCCCTGCCTGTCGTAAGAGGCGACTAATGGGTAGGAGTCGAGAGGTGAAGAGTGTATGTGTGTGTGAGTGTGCGTGTGTGCGTGTGTGTGCGTGTGTGAGTGTGTGTGTGTATTTGTGTGTGTGAGTGTGTGTGTCCAGTCGGCTCGCAGAAATAAGAACACGGCCGTGTCAAGAAGGCCCTGCCTGTCGTAAGAGGCGACTAATGGGTAGGAGTCGAGTGGTGAAGAGTGTATATGTGTGTGCGTATGTGCGTGTGAGTGCGTGTGAGAGTGTGTGTGTATGTGTGTGTGTGTCCGTTCGGCTTGCAGAGATAAGAGCACGACCGAGGCAAGAAGGCCCTGCCTATCGTAAGAGGCGACTAATAGGTAGGATTCGAGAGGTGGAGAATGTATGTGTGTGTGCGTGTGTGCGTGTTTGTGTGTGTGTGAGTGTATGTGTGTGTGCGTGTGTGCGTGCGTGTGTGAGTATGTGTGTGTGTATGTGTGTGTGTGTGTATGTGTGTGTATGTGTGTGTGTATCCCTTCGGCTCGCAGAGATAAGAATACGTTCGTGGCAGGAAGGCCATGCTTGCTGTAAGGAGCGACTAATGGGTAGTAGTCGATAGGTGAAGCGTGTATGTGTGTGTGTGTATGTGTGCAAGTGTGTGTGTGTGTGTCTGTTTGGCTTGCAGAGATAAGAATACGGCCAAGGCAAGAAGGCCCTGCCTCTTGTAATGGGCGACTAATAAGTAGGAGTCGAGAGGTGAAGAGTGTATGTGTGTGTGCGTGTGTGCGTGTTTGTGTGTGTGTGAGTGTATGTGTGTGTGCGTGTGTGCGTACGTGTGTGCGTGTGTGAGTATGTGTGTGTGTTAGTTCGGCTTGCAGAAATAAGAACACGACCGAGGCAAGAAGGCCCTGCCTAACGTAAGAGGCAGCTAATAGGTAGAAGTCGAGAGGTGAAGAGTGTATGTGTGTGTGCGTGTGTGCGTGTGTGTGTGCGTGTGTGAGTATGTGTGTGTGTCCGTTCGGCTTGCAGAGATAAGAACACGGCCGAGGCAAGAAGGCCCTGCCTGTCGTGAGAGGCGACTAATAGGTAGGATTAGAGAAGTGAAGAATGTATGTGTGTGTGCGTGTGTGCGTGTTTGTGTGTGTGTGAGTGTATGTGTGTGTGCGTGTGTGCGTGCGTGTATGCGTGTGTGTGTGTGAGTGTGTGTGTGTATGTGTGTGTGTGTGTGTGTCCCTTCGCTCGCAGAGATAAGAAAAAAGCGGTGGCAAGAAGGCCATACCTGTCGTAAGAGGCGACTAATGGATAGGAGTCGAGAGGTGGAGAGTGTGTGCGTGTGCGTGTGCGTGTGCGTGTGCGTGTGTGTGTGTGCGTGTGTGTATGTGTCCGTTTGGCTTGCAGAGATAAAAACACGGCCGTGGCAAGAAGTCCCTGCCTGTCGTAAGAGGAGAATAATGGGTAGGAGTCGAGAGGTGAAGAGTGTATGTGTGTGTGCGTGTGTGCGTGCGTGTGTGAGTGTGTGTGTGTATGTGTGTGTGTCAGTGTGTGTGTGTGTGTCCGGTCGGCTCGCAGAGATGAGAACACGGCCGTGGCAAGAAGGCACTGCCTGTCGTTAAGAGGCAACTAATGGGTAGGAGTCGAGAGGTGAAGAGTGTATGTGTGTGTGTGTGCGTGTGTGCATGTGTGTGTGTGTGTGTGTGTATATGTTTGTGTCTGTTTGGCTTGCAGAGATAAGAAAACGGCCGAGGCAAGAAGGCCCTGCCTCTTGTAAGGGGCGACTAATAAGTAGGAGTCGAGAGGTGAATAGTGTATGTGTGTATGCGTGTATGCGTGTGTGCGTGTGTGAGTATGTGTGATTGTTAGTTCGGCTTGCAGAGATAAGAGCACAACCGAGGCAAGAAGGCCCTGCCTATCGTAAGAGGCGACTAATAGGTAGGAGTCGAGAGGTGAAGAGTGTAGGTGTGTGTGCGTGTGTGCGTGTGTGTGCGTGTGAGCGTGCGTGTGTGTGTGAGTGTGTGTGTGTGTCCGTTCGGCTTGCAGAAATAAGAATACGGCCGAGGCAAGAAGGCCCTGCCTGTAGTAAGTGGCGACTAATTGGTAGGAGTCGAGAGGTGAAGAGTGTATATGTGTGTGTGCGTGTGTGCGTGTGTGTGCGTGTGTGCGTTCGTGTGTGTGTGAGTGTGTGCGTCCGTTCGGCTTGCAGAGATAAGAATACGGCCGAGGCAAGAAGGCCCTGCCTGTCGTAAGTGGCGACTAATGGGTAGGAGTCGAGAGGTGAAGAGTTTATTTGTGTGTGTGTGTGCGTGTGTGTGCGTGTGTGCGTGCGTGTGTGTGTGAGTGTGTGTGTGTCCGTTCGGCTTGCAGAGATAAGAATACGGCCGCGGCAAGAAGGCCCTGCCTGTCGTAAGTGGCGACTAATTGGTAGGAGTCGAAAGATGAAGAGTGTATGTGTGTGTGCGTGTGTGCGTGTGTGTGCGTGTGTAAGTGTGTGTGTATGTGTGTGTGTCTGTTTGGCTTGCAGAGATAAGAATACGGCCGAGGCAAGAAGGCCCTGCCTGTCGTGAGAGGCGACTAATAGGTAGGATTAGAGAGGTGAAGAATGTATGTGTGTGCGTATGTGCGTGTTTGTGTGTGTGTGTGTGTGTGTATGTGTGTGTGTGTGTGCCTTCGCTCGCAGAGATAAGAAAAAAGCGGTGGCAAGAAGGCCATGCCTGTCGTAAGAGGCGACTAATGGATAGGAGTCGAGAGGTGGAGAGTGTGTGCGTGTGCGGGTGCGTGTGCGTGTGTGTGTGTGTGTGCGTGTGTGTGTGTCCGTTTGGCTTGCAGAGATAAGAACACGGCTGTGGCAAGAAGTCCCTGCCTGTCGTAAGAGGAGAATAATGGGTAGGAGTCGAGAGGTGAAGAGTGTATGTATGTGTGTGCGTGTGTGCGTGCGTGTGTGAGTGTGTGTGTGTATGTGTGTGTGTCAGTGTGTGTGTGTGTGTGTCCGGTCGGCTCGCAGAGATGAGAACACGGCCGTGACAAGAAGGCACTGCCTGTCGTTAAGAGGCGACTAATGGGTAGGAGTCGAGAGGTGAAGAGTGTATGTGTGTGTGCGTGTGTGCGTGCGTGTGTGCGTGTGTAAGTATGTGTGTGTGTGTCCGTTCGTCTTGCAGAAATAAGAACACGGCCGAGGCAAGAAGGCCCTGCCTGTCGTGAGAGGCGACTAATAGGTAGGATTAGAGAGGTGAAGAATGTATGTGTGTGTGCGTGTGTGCGTGTGTGAGTATGTGTGTGTGTTAGTTCGGCTTGCAGAGATAAGAGCACAACCGAGGCAAGAAGGCCCTGCCTATCGTAAGAGGCGACTAATAGGTAGGAGTGGAGAGGTGAAGAGTGTATGTGTGTGTGTGCGTGTGTGCGTGTGTGTGCGTGTGAGCGTGCGTGTGTGTGTGAGTGTGTGTGTGTCCGTTCGGCTTGCAGAGATAAGAATACGGCCGAGGCAAGAATCCCTGCCTGTCGTAAGTGGCGACTAATTGGTAGGAGTCGAGAGGTGAAGAGTGCATGTGTGTGTGTGCGTGTGTGCGTGTGTGTGCGTGTGTAAGTGTGTGTGTATGTGTGTGTGTCTGTTTGGCTTGCAGAGATAAGAATACGGTCGAGGCAAGAAGGCCCTGCGTGTCGTGAGAGGCGACTATTAGGTAGGAGTGGAGAGGTGAAGAGTGTATGTGTGTGTGTGCGTGTGTGCGTGTGTGTGCGTGTGAGCGTGCGTGTGTGTGTGAGTGTGTGTGTGTCCGTTCGGCTTGCAGAGATAAGAATACGGCCGAGGCAAGAAGACCCTGCCTGTCGTAAGTGGCGACTAATTGGTAGGAGTCGAGAGGTGAAGAGTGCATGTGTGTGTGTGCGTGTGTGCGTGTGTGTGCGTGTGTAAGTGTGTGTGTATGTGTGTGTCTGTTTGGCTTGCAGAGATAAGAATACGGCCGAGGCAAGAAGGCCCTGCCTGTCGTAAGTGGCGACTAATTGGTAGGAGTCGAGAGGTGAAGAGTGTATATGTGTGTGTGCGTGTGTGCGTGTGTGTGCGTGTGTGCGTGCGTGTGTGTGTGAGTGTGTGCGTCCGTTCGGCTTGCAGAGATAAGAATACGGCCGAGGCAAGAAGGCCCTGCCTGTCGTAAGTGGCGACTAATGGGTAGGAGTCGAGAGGTGAAGAGTGTATTTGTGTGTGTGTGTGTGCGTGTGTGTGCGTGTGTGCGTGCGTGTGTGTGTGAGTGTGTGTGTGTCCGTTCGGCTTGCAGAGATAAGAATACGGCCGCGGCAAGAAGGCCCTGCCTTTCGTAAGTGGCGACTAATTGGTAGGAGTCGAGAGGTGAAGAGTGTATGTGTGTGTGTGTGCGTGTGTGCGTGTGTGTGCGTGTGTAAGTGTGTGTGTATGTGTGTGTGTCTGTTTGGCTTGCAGAGATAAGAATATGGTCGAGGCAAGAAGGCCCTGCGTGTCGTGAGAGGCGACTAATAGGTAGGATTAGAGAGGTGAAGAATGTATGTGTGTGCGTATGTGCGTGTTTGTTTGTGTGTGAGTGTATGTGTGTGTGCGTGTGTGCGTGCGTGTGTGCATGTGTGTGTGAGTGTGTGTGTGTATGTGTGTGTGTGTGTCCCTTTGCTCGCAGAGATAAGAAAAAAGCGGTGGCAAGAAGGCCATGCCTGTCGTAAGAGGCGACTAATGGATAGGAGTCGAGAGGTGGAGAGTGTGTGCGTTTGCGTGTGTGCGTTTGTGCCTGTGTGCGTGTGTTTGTGTGCGCGTGTGTGTGTGTCCGGTCGGCTCGCTGAAATGAGAACACGGCCGTGGCAAGATGGCCCTGCCTGTCGTAAGAGGCGACTAATGGGTAGAAGTCGAGAGGTGAAGAGTGTATGTGTGTGTGTGCGTGTGTGCGTGTGTGTGCGTGTGTAAGTGTGTGTGTATGTGTGTGTGTCCGTCTGGCTTGCAGAGGTAAGAATACGGCCAAGGCAAGAAGACCCTGCCTGTCGTAAGTGGCGACTAATAGGTAGGAGTCGAGAGGTGAAGAGTGTATGTGTGTGTGCGTGTGTGCGTGTGTGTGTGCGTGTGTGAGTATGTGTGTGTGTGCGTTCGGCATGCAGAGATAAGAACACGGCCGTGGCAAGAAGTCCCTGCCTATCGTAAGAGGCGACTAATAGGTAGGAGTCGAGAGGTGAAGAATGTATGTGTGTGTGCGTGTGGGCGTGTTTGTGTGTGTGTGAGTGTATGTGTGTGTGCGTGTGTGCGTGCGTGTGTGTGTGTTTGTGAGTGTGTGTGTATGTTTGTGTGTGTGTCCCTTCGGCTCGCAGAGATAAGAAAACAGCCGTGGCAAGAAAGCGATGCAAATCGTACGGGGCGACTAATGGATAGGAGTCGAGAGGCGAAGAGTGGGCGACTAATATGTAGGAGTCGAGAGGTGAAAAGTGCATGTGTGTGTGCGTGTGTGCGTGTGTGTGTGCGTGTGTGAGTATGTGTGTGTGTTAGTTCGGCTTGCAGAGATAAAAACACGACCGAGGCCAGAAGGCCCTGCCTATCGTAAGAGGCGACAAATAGGTAGGAGTCGAGAGGTGAAGAATGTATGTGTGTGTGCGTGTGGGCGTGTTTGTGTGTGTGTGAGTGTATGTTTGTGTGCGTGTGTGCGTGCGTGTGTGTGTGTGTTTGTGAGTGTGTGTGTATGTATGTGTGTGTGTCCCTTCGTCTCGCAGAGATAAGAAAACAGCCGTGGCAAGAAAGCGATGCAAATCGTACGGGGCGACTAATCGATAGGAGTCGAGAGGCGAAGAGTGGGCGACTAATAAGTAGGAGTCGAGAGGTGAAAAGTGTATGTGTGTGTGCGTGTGTGCGTGTATGTGTGCGTGTGTGAGTATGTGTGTGTGTCCGTTCGGCTTGCAGTGATAAGAACACGGCCAAGGCAAGAAGGCCCTTCCTATCGTAAGAGGCGACTAATAGGTAGGAGTCGAGAGGTGAAGAATGTATGTGTGTGTGCGTGTGGGCGTGTTTGTGTGTGTGTGGGTGTATGTGTGTGTGCGTGTGTGCGTGCGTGTGTGTGTGTGTGTGTTTGTGAGTGTGTGTGTATGTATGTGTGTGTGTCCCTTCGGCTCGCAGAGATAAGAAAACAGCCGTGGCAAGAAGGCGATGCAAATCGTACGGGGCGACTAATGGGTAGGAGTCGAGATGTGAAGAGTGGGCGACTAATAAGTAGGAGTCGAGAGGTGAAGAGAGTATGTGTGTGGGTGCGTGTGTGCGTGTGTGTGTGCGTGTGTGTGTATGTGTGTGTGTCCGTTCGGCTCGCAGAGATCAGAACACGGCCGTGGTATGAAGTCCCTGCCTGTCGTAAGAGGCGACTAATGAATAGGAGTCGAGAGGTGAAGAGTGTATGTGTCTTTGTGTGTGTGCGTGTGTTTGTGCGTGTGTGAGTATGTGTGTGTGTATGTGTGTGTGTGTCCGTTTGGCTTGCAGAGATAAGAATACGGCCGAGGCAAGAACGCCCTGCCTGTCTTAAGAGGCGACTAATGGATATTAGTCGAGAGGTGGAGAGTGTGTGCGTGTGCGTGTACGTGTGCGTGTGTGCGTGTGTGCCTGTGTGCGTGTGTTTGTGTGTGCGTGTGTGTGTGTGTCCTTTCGGCTCGCAAAGATAAGAATACGTCCGTGGCAAGAAGGCCCTGCCTGTCTTAAGAGGCGACTAATGAATAGGCATCGAGAGGTGGAGAATGTGTGCGTGTGCGTGTGTGCGTGTGTGCCTGTGTGCGTGTGTTTGTGTGTGCGTGTGTGTGTGTGTCCGTTCGGCTTGCAGAGATAAGAACACGGCCGTGGCAAGAAGTCCCTGCCTGTCGTAAGAGGCGACTAATGGGTAGGAGTCGAGAGGTGAAGAATGTATTTGTGTGTGTGTGTGTGCGTGTGTGTGCGTATATGCGTGCGTGTGTGTGTGAGTGTGTATATGTCCGTTCGGCTTGCAGAGATAAGAATACGGCCGAGGCAAGAATGCCCTGCCTGTCGTAAGTGGCGACTAATTGGTAGGAGTCGAGAGGTGAAAAGTGTTTTTGTGTGTGTGCGTGTGTGTGCGTGTGTGCGTGCTTGTGTGTGTGAGTGTGTATGTGTCCGTTCGGCTTGCAGAGATAAGAATACGGCCGAGGCAAGAAGGCCCTGCCTGTCGTAAGTGGCGACTAATTGGTAGGAGTCGAGAGGTGAAGAGTGTATGTGTGTGTGTGTGTGCGTGTGTGGGTGTGTGTGTGTTTGTGCGTGTGTAAGTGTGTGTGTGTATGTATGCGTGTCCATTCGGCTCGCAGAGATTAGAATACGGCCGAGGCAAGAAGGCCATGCCTGTCGTAAGAGGCAACTAATGGGTAGGAGTCGAGAGGTGAAGAGTGTATGTGTGTGTGTGCGTGTGTGCGTGTGTGTGTGCGTGTGTGAGTGTGTGTGTCCGGTCAGCTCGCAGTGATAAGGACACGTCCGTGCCAAGAAGGCCCTGCCTGTCGTAAGCAGCGACTAATGCGTAGGAGTCGAGTGGAGAAGAGTGTATGTGTGTAAGTGCGTGTGTGCGTGTGTGTGCGTGTGTGAGTGTGTGTGTGTGTCCAGTCGGCTCTCAGAGATAAGAACACGGCCGTGGCAAGAAGGCCCTGCCTGTCGTAAGAGGCGACTAATGGGTAGGAGTCGAGAGGTGAAGAGTGTATGTGTGTGTGAGTGTGCGTGTGTGCGTGTGTGTGCATGTGTGAGTGTGTGTGTGTGTATTTGTGTGTGTGAGTGTGTGTGTCCAGTCGGCTCGCAGAGATACGAACACGGCCGTGGCAAAAAGGCCCTGCCTGTCGTAAGAGGCGACTAATGGGTAGGAGTCGAGTGGTGAAGAGTATATATGTGTGTGCGTATGTGCGTGTGTGTGCGTGTGAGAGTGTGTGTGTATGTGTGTGTGTGTCCGTTCGGCTTGTAGAGATAAGAGCACGACCGAGGCAAGAAGGCCCTGCCTATCGTAAGAGGCGACTAATAGGTAGGAGTCAAGAGGTGAAGAGTGTATGTGTGTGTGTGCGTGTGTGCGTGTGTGTGTGTGTATGTGTGTGTGTATCCCTTCGGCTCGCAGAGATAAGAATACGTCCGTGGCAAGAAGGCCATGCTTGCTGTAAGAAGCGACTAATGAGTAGGAGTCGAGGGGTGAAGCGTGTATGTGTGTATGTGTGCAAGTGTGTGTGTGTGTCCGTTGGGCTCGCAGAGATAGGTATACGTCCGTGGCAAGAAGGCCCTGCCTGTCTTAAGAGGCGACTAATGGATAGGAGTCGAGAGGTGGAGAGTGTGTGCGTGTGCGTGTGCGTGTGGGTGCGTGTGTAAGTGTGTGTGTATGTGTGTGTGTCTGTTTGGCTTGCAGAGATAAAAATACGGCAGAGGCAAGAAGGCCCTGCCTCTTGTAATGGGCGACTAATAAGTAGGAGTCGAGAGGTGAAGAGTGTATGTGTGTGTGTGTGCGTGTGTGCGTGTGTGTGTGCGTGTGTGAGTATGTGTGTGTATTAGTTCGGCTTGCAGAAATAAGAACACGACCGAGGCAAGCAGGCCCTGCCTATCGTAATAGGCGACTAATAGGTAGGAGTCGAGAGGTGAAGAGTGTATGTGTGTGTGTGCGTGTGTGCGTGTGTGTGTGAGTGTGTGAGTGTGTGTGTGTCCGTTCGGCTTGCAGAGATAAGAACACCCCCAAGGCAAGAAGGCCCTGCCTGTGGTAAGAGGCGACTAATAAGTAGGAGTCGAGAGGTGAAGAGTGTATGTGTGTGTGTGTGTGCGTGTGTGCGTGTGTGTGTGCGTGTGTAAGTATGTGTGTGTGTGTGTCCGTTCGTCTTGCAGAAATAAGAACACGGCCGAGGCAAGAAGGCCCTGCCTGTCGTGAGAGGCGACTAATAGGTAGGATTAGAGAGGTGAAGAATGTATGTGTGTGTGCGTGTGTGCGTGCGTATGTGCGTGTGTGTGTGTGAGTGTGTGTGTGTGTATGTGTGTGTGTGTGTGTGTGTCCCTTCGCTCGCAGAGATAAGAAAAAAGCGGTGGCAAGGAGGCCATGCCTGTCGTAAGAGGCGACTAATGGATAGGAGTCGAGAGGTGGAGAGTGTGTGCGTGTGCGTGTGCGTGTGCGTGTGCGTGTGTGTGTGTGTGCGTGTGTGTGTGTGTCCGTTTGGCTTGCAGAGATAAAAACACGGCCGTGGCAAGAAGTCCCTGCCTGTCGTAAGAGGAGAATAATGGGTAGGAGTCGAGAGGTGAAGAGTGTATGTGTGTGTGCGTGTGTGCGTGCGTGTGTGAGTGTGTGTGTGTATGTGTGTGTGTCAGTGTGTGTGTGTGTGTCCGGTCGGCTCGCAGAGATAAGAATACGGCCGAGGCAAGAAGGCCCTGCCTCTTGTAAGGGGCGACTAATAAGTAGGAGTCGAGAGGTGAAGAGTGTATGTGTGTATGCGTGTGTGCGTGTGTGCGTGTGTGAGTATGTGTGTTTGTTAGTTCGGTTTGCAGAGATAAGAGCACAACCGAGGCAAGAAGGCCCTGCCTATCGTAAGAGGCGACTAATAGGTAGGAGTCGAGAGGTGAAGAGTGTATGTGTGTGTGTGCGTGTGTGTGCGTGTGAGCGTGCGTGTGTGTGAGTGTGTGTGTGTGTCCGTTCGGCTTGCAGAGATAAGAATACGGCCAAGGCAAGAAGGCCCTGCCTGTCGTAAGTGGCGACTAATTGGTAGGAGTCGAGAGGTGAAGAGTGTATATGTGTGTGTGCGTGTGTGCGTGTGTGTGCGTGTGTGCGTGCGTGTGTGTGTGAGTGTGTGCGTCCGTTCGGCTTGCAGAGATAAGAATACGGCCGAGGCAAGAAGGCCCTGCCTGTCGTAAGTGGCGACTAATGGGTAGGAGTCGAGAGGTGAAGAGTTTATTTGTGTGTGTGTGTGTGCGTGTGTGTGCGTGTGTGCGTGCGTGTGTGTGTGAGTGTGTGTGTGTGTCCGTTCGGCTTGCAGAGATAAGAATACGGCCGCGGCAAGAAGGCCCTGCCTGTCGTAAATGGCGACTAATTGGTAGGAGTCGAGAGGTGAAGAGTGTATGTGTGTGTGCGTGTGTGCGTGTGCGTGCGTGTGTAAGTGTGTGTGTATGTGTGTGTCTGTTTGGCTTGCAGAGATAAGAATACGGCCGAGGCAAGAAGGCCCTGCCTGTCGTGAGAGGCGACTAATAGGTAGGATTAGAGAGGTGAAGAATGTATGTGTGTGCGTATGTGCGTGTTTGTGTGTGTGTGTGAGTGTGTGTGTGTGTGCGTGTGTGCGTGCGTGTGTGCATGTGTGTGTGAGTGTGTGTGTGTATGTGTGTGTGTGTGTGTCCCTTCGCTCGCAGAGATAAGAAAAAAGCGGTGGCAAGAAGGCCATGCCTGTCGTAAGTGGCGACTAATTGGTAGGAGTCAAGAGGTGAAGAGTGGATGTGTGTGTGCGTGTGGGCGTGTTTGTGTGTGTGTGAGTGTATGTGTGTGTGCGTGTGTGCGTGCGTGTGTGTGTGTCTGTGAGTGTGTGTGTCTGTATGTGTGTGTGTCCCTTCGGCTCGCAGAGATAAGAAAACAGCCGTGGCAAGAAAGCGATGCAAATCGTACGGGGCGACTAATCGATAGGAGTCGAGAGGCGAAGAGTGGACGACTAATAAGTAGGAGTCGAGAGGTGAGAAGTGTATGTGTGTGTGCGTGTGTGCGTGTATGTGTGCGTGTGTGAGTATGTGTGTGTGTCCGTTCGGCTTGCAGTGATAAGAACACGGCCAAGGCAAGAAGGCCCTTCCTATCGTAAGAGGCGACTAATAGGTAGGAGTCGAGAGGTGAAGAATGTATGTGTGTGTGCGTGTGTGCGTGCGTGTGTGTGTGTGTTTGTGAGTGTGTTTGTATGTATGTGTGTGTGTCCCTTCGGCTCGCAGAGATAAGAAAACAGCCGTGGCAAGAAAGCGATGCAAATCGTACGGGGCGACTAATCGATAGGAGTCGAGAGGCGAAGAGTGGGCGACTAATAAGTAGGAGTCGAGAGGTGAGAAGTGTATGTGTGTGTGCGTGTGTGCGTGTATGTGTGCGTGTGTGAGTATGTGTGTGTGTCCGTTCGGCTTGCAGTGATAAGAAAACGGCCAAGGCAAGAAGGCCCTTCCTATCGTAAGAGGCGACTAATAGGTAGGAGTCGAGAGGTGAAGAATGTATGTGTGTGTGCGTGTGGGCGTGTTTGTGTGTGTGTGAGTGTATGTGTGTGTGCGTGTGTGCGTGCGTGTGTGTGTGTGTGTTTGTGAGTGTGTGTGTATGTATGTGTGTGTGTCCCTTCGGCTCGCAGAGATAAGAAAACAGCCGTGGCAAGAAGGCGATGCAAATCGTACGGGGCGACTAATGGGTAGGAGTCGAGATGTGAAGAGTGGGCGACTAATAAGTAGGAGTCGAGAGGTGAAGAGAGTATGTGTGTGGGTGCGTGTGTGCGTGTGTGTGTGCGTGTGTGTGTATGTGTGTGTGTCCGTTCGGCTCGCAGAGATCAGAACACGGCCGTGGTATGAAGTCCCTGCCTGTCGTAAGAGGCGACTAATGAATAGGAGTCGAGAGGTGAAGAGTGTATGCGTCTTTGTGTGTGTGCGTGTGTTTGTGCGTGTGTGAGTATGTGTGTGTGTATGTGTGTGTGTGTGTCCGTTTGGCTTGCAGAGATAAGAATACGGCCGAGGCAAGAACGCCCTGCCTGTCTTAAGAGGCGACTAATGGATATTAGTCGAGAGGTGGAGAGTGTGTGCGTGTGCGTGTACGTGTGCGTGTGTGCGTGTGTGCCTGTGTGCGTGTGTTTGTGTGTGCGTGTGTGTGTGTGTCCTTTCGGCTCGCAGAGATAAGAATACGTCCGTGGCAAGAAGGCCCTGCCTGTCTTAAGAGGCGACTAATGGATAGGCATCGAGAGGTGGAGAATGTGTGCGTGTGCGTGTGTGCGTGTGTGCCTGTGTGCGTGTGTTTGTGTGTGCGTGTGTGTGTGTGTCCGTTCGGCTTGCAGAGATAAGAACACGGCAGTGGCAAGAAGTCCCTGCCTGTCGTAAGAGGCGACTAATGGGTAGGAGTCGAGAGGTGAAGAATGTATTTGTGTGTGTGTGTGTGCGTGTGTGTGCGTATGTGCGTGCGTGTGTGTGTGAGTGTGTATATGTCCGTTCGGCTTGCAGAGATAAGAATACGGCCGAGGCAAGAATGCCCTGCCTGTCGTAAGTGGCGACTAATTGGTAGGAGTCGAGAGGTGAAAAGTGTTTTTGTGTGTGTGCGTGTGTGTGCGTGTGTGCGTGCTTGTGTGTCTGAGTGTGTATGTGTCCGTTCGGCTTGCAGAGATAAGAATACGGCCGAGGCAAGAAGGCCCTGCCTGTCGTAAGTGGCGACTAATTGGTAGGAGTCGAGAGGTGAAGAGTGTATGTGTGTGTGTGTGTGTGCGTGTGTGGGTGTGTGTGTGTTTGTGCGTGTGTAAGTGTGTGTGTGTATGTATGCGTGTCCATTCGGCTCGCAGAGATTAGAATACGGCCGAGGCAAGAAGGCCATGCCTGTCGTAAGAGGCAACTAATGGGTAGGAGTCGAGAGGTGAAGAGTGTATGTGTGTGTGTGCGTGTGTGCGTGTGTGTGTGCGTGTGTGAGTGTGTGTGTCCGGTCGGCTCGCAGTGATAAGGACACGTCCGTGCCAAGAAGGCCCTGCCTGTCGTAAGCAGCGACTAATGCGTAGGAGTCGAGTGGTGAAGAGTGTATGTGTGTAAGTGCGTGTGTGCGTGTGTGTGCGTGTGTGAGTGTGTGTGTGTGTCCAGTCGGCTCTCAGAGATAAGAATACGGCCGAGGCAAGAAGGCCCTGCCTGTCGTAAGTGGCGACTAATTGGTAGGAGTCGAGAGGTGAAGAGTGTATGTGTGTGTGTGTGTGCGTGTGTGGGTCTGTGTGTGTTTTGTGCGTGTGTAAGTGTGTGTGTGTATGTATGCGTGTCCATTCGGCTCGCAGAGATTAGAATACGGCCGAGGCAAGAAGGCCATGCCTGTCGTAAGAGGCAACTAATGGGTAGGAGTCGAGAGGTGAAGAGTGTATGTGTGTGTGTGCGTGTGTGCGTGTGTGTGTGCGTGTGTGAGTGTGTGTGTCCGGTCGGCTCGCAGTGATAAGGACACGTCCGTGCCAAGAAGGCCCTGCCTGTCGTAAGCAGCGACTAATGCGTAGGAGTCGAGTGGTGAAGAGTGTATGTGTGTAAGTGCGTGTGTGCGTG
Source organism: Diabrotica undecimpunctata (assembly GCF_040954645.1). Classification (NCBI taxonomy): domain Eukaryota; kingdom Metazoa; phylum Arthropoda; class Insecta; order Coleoptera; family Chrysomelidae; genus Diabrotica; species Diabrotica undecimpunctata. Next base: position 667,731 of record NW_027311908.1, on the reverse strand, counting down.
TGTGTGCGTGTGTGAGTGTGTGTGTGTGTCCAGTCGGCTCTCAGAGATAAGAACACGGCCGTGGCAAAAAGGCCCTGCCTGTCGTAAGAGGCGACTAATGGGTAGGAGTCGAGTGGTGAAGAGTGTATATGTGTGTGCGTATGTGCGTGTGTGTGCGTGTGAGAGTGTGTGTGTATGTGTGTGTGTGTCCGTTCGGCTTGTAGAGATAAGAGCACGACCGAGGCAAGAAGGCCCTGCCTATCGTAAGAGGCGACTAATAGGTAGGAGTCAAGAGGTGAAGAGTGTATGTGTGTGTGTGCGTGTGTGCGTGTGTGTGTGTGTATGTGTGTGTGTATCCCTTCTGCTCGCAGAGATAAGAATACGTCCGTGGCAAGAAGGCCATGCTTGCTGTAAGAAGCGACTAATGAGTAGGAGTCGAGGGGTGAAGCGTGTATGTGTGTATGTGTGCAAGTGTGTGTGTGTGTGTGTTCGTTCGGCTCGCAGAGATAGGTATACGTCCGTGGCAAGAAGGCCCTGCCTGTCTTAAGAGGCGACTAATGGATAGGAGTCGAGAGGTGGAGAGTGTGTGCGTGTGCGTGTGCGTGTGGGTGCGTGTGTAAGTGTGTGTGTATGTGTGTGTGTCTGTTTGGCTTGCAGAGATAAAAATACGGCAGAGGCAAGAAGGCCCTGCCTCTTGTAATGGGCGACTAATAAGTAGGAGTCGAGAGGTGAAGAGTGTATGTGTGTGTGTGTGCGTGTGTGCGTGTGTGTGTGCGTGTGTGAGTATGTGTGTGTATTAGTTCGGCTTGCAGAAATAAGAACACGACCGAGGCAAGCAGGCCCTGCCTATCGTAATAGGCGACTAATAGGTAGGAGTCGAGAGGTGAAGAGTGTATGTGTGTGTGTGCGTGTGTGCGTGTGTGTGTGAGTGTGTGAGTGTGTGTGTGTCCGTTCGGCTTGCAGAGATAAGAACACCCCCAAGGCAAGAAGGCCCTGCCTGTGGTAAGAGGCGACTAATAAGTAGGAGTCGATAGGTGAAGAGTGTATGTGTGTCTGTGTGCGTGTGTGCGTGTGTGTGTGCGTGTGTAAGTATGTGTGTGTGTGTGTCCGTTCGTCTTGCAGAAATAAGAACACGGTCGAGGCAAGAAGGCCCTGCCTGTCGTGAGAGGCGACTAATAGGTAGGATTAGAGAGGTGAAGAGTGTATGTGTGCGTATGTGCGTGTGTGTGTGTGAGTGTGTGTGTGTGTGTATGTGTGTGTGTGTGTGTGTCCCTTCGCTCGCAGAGATAAGAAAAAAGCGGTGGCAAGAAGGCCATGCCTGTCGTAAGTGGCGACTAATGGATAGAAGTCGAGAGGTGGAGAGTGTGTGCGTGTGCGTGTGCGTGTGCGTGTGCGTGTGCGTGTGTGTGTGTGTGTGCGTGTGTGTGTGTGTCCGTTTGTCTTGCAGAGATAAAAACACGGCCGTGGCAAGAAGTCCCTGCCTGTCGTAAGAGGAGAATAATGGGTAGGAGTCGAGAGGTGAAGAGTGTATGTGTGTGTGCGTGTGTGCGTGCGTGTGTGAGTGTGTGTGTGTATGTGTGTGTGTCAGTGTGTGTGTGTGTGTCCGGTCGGCTCGCAGAGATAAGAATACGGCCGAGGCAAGAAGGCCCTGCCTCTTGTAAGGGGCGACTAATAAGTAGGAGTCGAGAGGTGAAGAGTGTATGTGTGTATGCGTGTGTGCGTGTGTGCGTGTGTGAGTATGTGTGTTTGTTAGTTCGGTTTGCAGAGATAAGAGCACAACCGAGGCAAGAAGGCCCTGCCTATCGTAAGAGGCGACTAATAGGTAGGAGTCGAGAGGTGAAGAGTGTATGTGTGTGTGTGCGTGTGTGTGCGTGTGAGCGTGCGTGTGTGTGTGAGTGTGTGTGTGTGTCCGTTCGGCTTGCAGAGATAAGAATACGGCCAAGGCAAGAAGGCATTGCCTGTCGTAAGTGGCGACTAATTGGTAGGAGTCGAGAGGTGAAGAGTGTATATGTGTGTGTGCGTGTGTGCGTGTGTGTGCGTGTGTGCGTGCGTGTGTGTGTGAGTGTGTGCGTCCGTTCGGCTTGCAGAGATAAGAATACGGCCGAGGCAAGAAGGCCCTGCCTGTCGTAAGTGGCGACTAATGGGTAGGAGTCGAGAGGTGAAGAGTTTATTTGTGTGTGTGTGTGCGTGTGTGTGCGTGTGTGCGTGCGTGTGTGTGTGAGTGTGTGTGTGTGTCCGTTCGGCTTGCAGAGATAAGAATACGGCCGCGGCAAGAAGGCCCTGCCTGTCGTAAGTGGCGACTAATTGGTAGGAGTCGAGAGGTGAAGAGTGTATGTGTGTGTGCGTGTGTGCGTGTGTGTGCGTGTGTAAGTGTGTGTGTATGTGTGTGTCTGTTTGGCTTGCAGAGATAAGAATACGGCCGAGGCAAGAAGGCCCTGCCTGTCGTGAGAGGCGACTAATAGGTAGGATTAGAGAGGTGAAGAATGTATGTGTGTGCGTATGTGCGTGTTTGTGTGTGTGTGTGAGTGTATGTGTGTGTGTGTGTCCCTTCGCTCGCAGAGATAAGAAAAAAGCGGTGGCAAGAAGGCCATGCCTGTCGTAAGAGGCGACTAACGGATAGGAGTCGAGAGGTGGAGAGTGTGTGCGTGTGCGGGTGCGTGTGCGTGTGTGTGTGTGTGCGTGTGTGTGTGTCCGTTTGGCTTGCAGAGATAAGAACACGGCTGTGGCAAGAAGTCCCTGCCTGTCGTAAGAG
>NW_027311908.1:522500-662500 GCF_040954645.1 Diabrotica undecimpunctata | reverse complement strand
AGTGTATGTGTGTGTGTGCGTGTGTGCGTGTGTGTGCGTGTGTAAGTGTGTGTGTATGTGTGTGTGTGTCTGTTTGGCTTGCAGAGATAAGAATACGGCCGAGGCAAGAAGGCCCTCTCTCTTGTAAGGGGCGACTAATAGGTAGGAGTCGAAAGGTGAATAGTGTATGTGTGTGTGTGTGTGTGTGTGCGTGTGTGGGTGTGTGTGTGTTTGTGCGTGTGTAAGTGTGTGTGTGTATGTATGTGTGTGTCCATTCGGCTCGCAGAGATTAGAATACGGCCGAGGCAAGAAGGCCATGCCTGTCGTAAGAGGCAACTAATGGGTAGGAGTCGAGAGGTGAAAAGTGTTTTTGTGTGTGTGCGTGTGTGTGCGTGTGTGCGTGCTTGTGTGTGTGAGTGTGTATGTGTCCGTTCGGCTTGCAGAGATAAGAATACGGCCAAGGCAAGAAGGCCTTGCCAGTCGTAAGAGGCGACTAATGGGTAGGAGTCGAGAGGTGAAGAGTGTATGTGTGTGTGTGCGTGTGTGTGCGTGTGTGAGTGTGTGTGTCCTGTCGGCTCGCAGTGATAAGGAAACGTCCGTGCCAAGAAGGCCCTGCCCGTCGTAAGCGGCGACTAATGCGTAGGAGTCGAGAGGTGAAGAGTGTATGTGTGTAAGTGCGTGTGTTTGTGTGTGTGCGTGTGTGAGTGTGTGAGTGTGCCCGGTCGGCTCGCAGAGATAAGAACACGGCCGTGGCAAGAAGGCCCTGCCTGTCGTAAGAGGCGACTAATGGGTAGGAGTCGAGAGGTGTAGAGTGTATGTGTGTGTGAGTGTGCGTGTGTGTGCGTGTGTGAGTGTGTGTGTGTATTTGTGTGTGTGAGTGTGTGTGTGTGTCCAGTCGGCTCGCAGAGATAAGAACACGGCCGTGGCAAGAAGGCCCTGCCTGTCGTAAGAGGCGACTAATGGGTAGGAGTCGAGAGGTGTAGAGTGTATGTGTGTGTGAGTGTGCGTGTGTGTGCGTGTGTGAGTGTGTGTGTGTATTTGTGTGTGTGAGTGTGTGTGTGTCCAATCGGCTCGCAGAGATAAGAACACGGCCGTGGCAAGAAGGCCCTGCCTGTCGTAAGAGGCGACTAATGGGTAGGAGTCGAGAGGTGAAGAGTGTATGTGTGTGTGAGTGTGCGTGTGTGCGTGAGTGTGCGTGTGTGAGTGTGTGTGTGTATTTGTGTGTGTGAGTGTGTGTGTCCAGTCGGCTCGCAGAAATAAGAACACGGCCGTGTCAAGAAGGCCCTGCCTGTCGTAAGAGGCGACTAATGGGTAGGAGTCGAGAGGTGAAGAATGTATTTGTGTGTGTGTGTGCGTGTGTGTGCGTATGTGCGTGCGTGTGTGTGTGAGTGTGTATATGTCCGTTCGGCTTGCAGAGATAAGAATACGGCCGAGGCAAGAATGCCCTGCCTGTCGTAAGTGGCGACTAATTGGTAGGAGTCGAGAGGTGAAAAGTGTTTTTGTGTGTGTGCGTGTGTGTGCGTGTGTGCGTGCTTGTGTGTGTGAGTGTGTATGTGTCCGTTCGGCTTGCAGAGATAAGAATACGGCCGAGGCAAGAAGGCCCTGCCTGTCATAAGTGGCGACTAATTGGTAGGAGTCGAGAGGTGAAGAGTGTATGTGTGTGTGTGTGTGTGTGCGTGTGTGGGTGTGTGTGTGTTTGTGCGTGTGTAAGTGTGTGTGTGTATGTATGCGTGTCCATTCGGCTCGCAGAGATTAGAATACGGCCGAGGCAAGAAGGCCATGCCTGTCGTAAGAGGCAACTAATGGGTAGGAGTCGAGAGGTGAAGAGTGTATGTGTGTGTGTGCGTGTGTGCGTGTGTGTGTGCGTGTGTGAGTGTGTGTGTCCGGTCGGCTCGCAGTGATAAGGACACGTCCGTGCCAAGAAGGCCCTGCCTGTCGTAAGCAGCGACTAATGCGTAGGAGTCGAGTGGTGAAGAGTGTATGTGTGTAAGTGCGTGTGTGCGTGTGTGTGCGTGTGTGAGTGTGTGTGTGTATTTGTGTGTGTGAGTGTGTGTGTCCAGTCGGCTCGCAGAGATACGAACACGGCCGTGGCAAAAAGGCCCTGCCTGTCGTAAGAGGCGACTAATGGGTAGGAGTCGAGTGGTGAAGAGTGTATATGTGTGTGCGTATGTGCGTGTGTGTGCGTGTGAGAGTGTGTGTGTATGTGTGTGTGTGTCCGTTCGGCTTGTAGAGATAAGAGCACGACCGAGGCAAGAAGGCCCTGCCTATCGTAAGAGGCGACTAATAGGTAGGAGTCAAGAGGTGAAGAGTGTATGTGTGTGTGTGCGTGTGTGCGTGTGTGTGTGTGTATGTGTGTGTGTATCCCTTCGGCTCGCAGAGATAAGAATACGTCCGTGGCAAGAAGGCCATGCTTGCTGTAAGAAGCGACTAATGAGTAGGAGTCGAGGGGTGAAGCGTGTATGTGTGTATGTGTGCAAGTGTGTGTGTGTGTGTCCGTTCGGCTCGCAGAGATAGGTATACGTCCGTGGCAAGAAGGCCCTGCCTGTCTTAAGAGGCGACTAATGGATAGGAGTCGAGAGGTGGAGAGTGTGTGCGTGTGCGTGTGCGTGTGGGTGCGTGTGTAAGTGTGTGTGTATGTGTGTGTGTCTGTTTGGCTTGCAGAGATAAAAATACGGCAGAGGCAAGAAGGCCCTGCCTCTTGTAATGGGCGACTAATAAGTAGGAGTCGAGAGGTGAAGAGTGTATGTGTGTGTGTGTGCGTGTGTGCGTGTGTGTGTGCGTGTGTGAGTATGTGTGTGTATTAGTTCGGCTTGCAGAAATAAGAACACGACCGAGGCAAGCAGGCCCTGCCTATCGTAATAGGCGACTAATAGGTAGGAGTCGAGAGGTGAAGAGTGTATGTGTGTCTGTGCGTGTGTGCGTGTGTGTGTGAGTGTGTGAGTGTGTGTGTGTCCGTTCGGCTTGCAGAGATAAGAACACCCCCAAGGCAAGAAGGCCCTGCCTGTGGTAAGAGGCGACTAATAAGTAGGAGTCGATAGGTGAAGAGTGTATGTGTGTGTGTGTGCGTGTGTGCGTGTGTGTGCGTGTGTAAGTATGTGTGTGTGTGTGTCCGTTCGTCTTGCAGAAATAAGAACACGGCCGAGGCAAGAAGGCCCTGCCTGTCGTGAGAGGCGACTAATAGGTAGGATTAGAGAGGTGAAGAATGTATGTGTGTGTGCGTGTGTGCGTGCGTATGTGCGTGTGTGTGTGTGAGTGTGTGTGTGTGTATGTGTGTGTGTGTGTGTGTCCCTTCGCTCGCAGAGATAAGAAAAAAGCGGTGGCAAGAAGGCCATGCCTGTCGTAAGTGGCGACTAATGGATAGAAGTCGAGAGGTGGAGAGTGTGTGCGTGTGCGTGTGCGTGTGCGTGTGCGTGTGTGTGTGTGTGCGTGTGTGTGTGTGTCCGTTTGTCTTGCAGAGATAAAAACACGGCCGTGGCAAGAAGTCCCTGCCTGTCGTAAGAGGAGAATAATGGGTAGGAGTCGAGAGGTGAAGAGTGTATGTGTGTGTGCGTGTGTGCGTGCGTGTGTGAGTGTGTGTGTGTGTGTGTGTCCGGTCGGCTCGCAGAGATAAGAATACGGCCGAGGCAAGAAGGCCCTGCCTCTTGTAAGGGGCGACTAATAAGTAGGAGTCGAGAGGTGAAGAGTGTATGTGTGTATGCGTGTGTGCGTGTGTGCGTGTGTGAGTATGTGTGTTTGTTAGTTCGGTTTGCAGAGATAAGAGCACAACCGAGGCAAGAAGGCCCTGCCTATCGTAAGAGGCGACTAATAGGTAGGAGTCGAGAGGTGAAGAGTGTATGTGTGTGTGTGCGTGTGTGTGCGTGTGAGCGTGCGTGTGTGTGTGAGTGTGTGTGTGTGTCCGTTCGGCTTGCAGAGATAAGAATACGGCCAAGGCAAGAAGGCCCTGCCTGTCGTAAGTGGCGACTAATTGGTAGGAGTCGAGAGGTCAAGAGTGTATATGTGTGTGTGCGTGTGTGCGTGTGTGTGCGTGTGTGCGTGCGTGTGTGTGTGAGTGTGTGCGTCCGTTCGGCTTGCAGAGATAAGAATACGGCCGAGGCAAGAAGGCCCTGCCTGTCGTAAGTGGCGACTAATGGGTAGGAGTCGAGAGGTGAAGAGTTTATTTGTGTGTGTGTGTGCGTGTGTGTGCGTGTATGCGTGCGTGTGTGTGTGAGTGTGTGTGTGTGTCCGTTCGGCTTGCAGAGATAAGAATACGGCCGCGGCAAGAAGGCCCTGCCTGTCGTAAGTGGCGACTAATTGGTAGGAGTCGAGAGGTGAAGAGTGTATGTGTGTGTGCGTGTGTGCGTGTGTGTGCGTGTGTAAGTGTGTGTGTATGTGTGTGTCTGTTTGGCTTGCAGAGATAAGAATACGGCCGAGGCAAGAAGGCCCTGCCTGTCGTGAGAGGCGACTAATAGGTAGGATTAGAGAGGTGAAGAATGTATGTGTGTGCGTATGTGCGTGTTTGTGTGTGTGTGTGAGTGTATGTGTGTGTGCGTGTGTGCGTGCGTGTGTGCATGTGTGTGTGAGTGTGTGTGTATGTGTGTGTGTGTGTCCCTTCGCTCGCAGAGATAAGAAAAAAGCGGTGGCAAGAAGGCCATGCCTGTCGTAAGAGGCGACTAATGGATAGGAGTCGAGAGGTGGAGAGTGTGTGCGTGTGCGGGTGCGTGTGCGTGTGTGTGTGTGTGCGTGTGTGTGTTTGTTTGGCTTGCAGAGATAAGAACACGGCTGTGGCAAGAAGTCCCTGCCTGTCGTAAAAGGAGAATAATGGGTAGGAGTCGAGAGGTGAAGAGTGTATGTATGTGTGTGCGTGTGTGCGTGCGTGTGTGAGTGTGTGTGTGTATGTGTGTGTGTCAGTGTGTGTGTGTGTCCGGTCGGCTCGCAGAGATGAGAACACGGCCGTGGCAAGAAGGCACTGCCTGTCGTTAAGAGGCGACTAATGGGTAGGAGTCGAGAGGTGAAGAGTGTATGTGTGTGTGCGTGTGTGCGTGCGTGTGTGCGTGTGTAAGTATGTGTGTGTGTGTCCGTTCGTCTTGCAGAAATAAGAACACGGCCGAGGCAAGAAGGCCCTGCCTGTCGTGAGAGGCGACTAATAGGTAGGATTAGAGAGGTGAAGAATGTATGTGTGTGTGCGTGTGTGCTTGCGTATGCGCGTGTGTGTGTGTGAGTGTGTGTGTGTATGTGTGTGTGTCTTCCTTCGCTCGCAGAGATAAGAAAAAAGCGGTGGCAAGAAGGCCATGCCTGTCGTAAGAGGCGACTAATGGATAGGAGTCGAGAGGTAGAGAGTGTGTGCGTGTGCGTGTGCGTGTGTGTGTGTGTTCGTGTGTGTGTGTCCGTTTGGCTTGCAGAGATAAAAACACGGCCGTGGCAAGAAGTCCCTGCCTGTCGTAAGAGGAGAATAATGGGTAGGAGTCGAGAGGTGAAGAGTGTATGTGTGTGTGCGTGTGTGCGTACGTGTGTGAGTGTGTGTGTGTATGTGTGTGTGTCAGTGTGTGTGTGTCCGGTCGGCTCGCAGAGATGAGAACACGGCCGTGGCAAGAAGGCACTGCCTGTCGTTAAGAGGCAACTAATGGGTAGGAGTCGAGAGGTGAAGAGTGTATGTGTGTATGCGTGTGTGCGTGTGTGCGTGTGTGAGTATGTGTGTTTGTTAGTTCAGCTTGCAGAGATAAGAGCACAACCGAGGCAAGAAGGCCCTGCCTATCGTAAGAGGCGACTAATAGGTAGGAGTCGAGAGGTGAAGAGTGTATGTGTGTGTGTGCGTGTGTGCGTGTGTGTGCGTGTGAGAGTGCGTGTGTGTGTGAGTGTGTGTGTGTCCGTTCGGCTTGCAGAAATAAGAATACGGCCGAGGCAAGAAGGCCCTGCCTGTCGTAAGTGGCGACTAATTGGTAGGAGTCGAGAGGTGAAGAGTGTATGTGTGTGTGTGCGAGTGTGCGTGTGTGTGTGTGTGTGTGTGTGCGTGCGTGTGTGTGTGAGTGTGTGCGTCCGTTCGGCTTGCAGAGATAAGAATACGGCCGAGGCAAGAAGGCCCTGCCTGTCGTAAGTGGCGACTAATGGGTAGGAGTCGAGAGGTGAAGAGTGTATTTGTGTGTGTGTGTGTGTGTGCGTGTGTGTGCGTGTGTGCGTGCGTGTGTGTGTGAGTGTGTGTGTGTCCGTTCGGCTTGCAGAGATAAGAATACGGCCGCGGCAAGAAGGCCCTGCCTGTCGTAAGTGGCGACTAATTGGTAGGAGTCGAGAGGTGAAGAGTGTATGTGTGTGTGTGCGTGTGTGCGTGTGTGTGCGTGTGTAAGTGTGTGTGTATGTGTGTGTGTCTGTTTGGCTTGCAGAGATAAGAATACGGCCGAGGCAAGAAGGCCCTGCCTGTCGTGAGAGGCGACTACTAGGTAGGATTAGAGAGGTGAAGAATGTATGTGTGTGCGTATGTGCGTGTTTGTGTGTGTGAGTGTATGTGTGTGTGCGTGTGTGCGTGCGTGTGTGCATGTGTGTGTGAGTGTGTGTGTGTATGTGTGTGTGTCCCTTCGCTCGCAGAGATAAGAAAAAAGCGGTGGCAAGAAGGCCATGCCTGTCGTAAGAGGCGACTAATGGATAGGAGTCGAGAGGTGGAGAGTGTGTGCGTGTGCGGGTGCGTGTGCGTGTGTGTGTGTGCGTGTGTGTGTGTCCGTTTGGCTTGCAGAGATAAGAACACGGCCGTGGCAAGAAGTCCCTGCCTGTCGTAAGAGGAGAATAATGGGTAGGAGTCGAGAGGTGAAGAGTGTATGTATGTGTGTGCGTGTGTGCGTGCGTGTGTGAGTGTGTGTGTGTATGTGTGTGTGTCAGTGTGTGTGTGTGTCCGGTCGGCTCGCAGAGATGAGAACACGGCCGTGGCAAGAAAGCACTGCCTGTCGTAAGTGGCGACTAATTGGTAGGAGTCGAGAGGTGAAGAGTGCATGTGTGTGTGTGCGTGTGTGCGTGTGTGTGCGTGTGTGCGTGCGTCTGTGTTTGAGTGTGTGTGTGTCCGTTCGGCTTGCAGAGATAAGAATACGGCCGAGGCAAGAAGGCCCTGCCTGTCGTAAGTGGCGACTAATGGGTAGGAGTCGAGAGGTGAAGAGTGTATTTGTGTGTGTGTGTGTGTGTGCGTGTGTGTGCGTGTGTGCGTGCGTGTGTGTGTGAGTGTGTGTGTGTCCGTTCGGCTTGCAGAGATAAAAATACGGCCGAGGCAAGAAGGCCCTGCCTGTCGTAAGTGGCGACTAATTGGTAGGAGTCGGGAGGTGAAGAGTGTATGTGTGTGTGTGCGTGTGTGCGTGTGTGTGCGTGTGTAAGTGTGTGTGTATGTGTGTGTGTGTCTGTTTAGCTTGCAGAGATAAGAATACGGCCGAGGCAAGAAGGCACTCTCTCTTGTAAGGGGCGACTAATAGGTAGGAGTCGAAAGGTGAATAGTGTATGTGTGTGTGTGTGTGTGTGCGTGTGTGGGTGTGTGTGTGTTTGTGCGTGTGTAAGTGTGTGTGTGTATGTATGTGTGTGTCCATTCGGCTCGCAGAGATTAGAATACGGCCGAGGCAAGAAGGCCATGCCTGTCGTAAGAGACAACTAATGGGTAGGAGTCGAGAGGTGAAAAGTGTTTTTGTGTGTGTGCGTGTGTGTGCGTGTGTGCGTGCTTGTGTGTGTGAGTGTGTATGTGTCCGTTCGGCTTGCAGAGATAAGAATACGGCCAAGGCAAGAAGGCCTTGCCAGTCGTAAGAGGCGACTAATGGGTAGGAGTCGAGAGGTGAAGAGTGTATGTGTGTGTGTGCGTGTGTGTGCGTGTGTGAGTGTGTGTGTCCTGTCGGCTCGCAGTGATAAGGAAACGTCCGTGCCAAGAAGGCCCTGCCTGTCGTAAGCGGCGACTAATGCGTAGGAGTCGAGAGGTGAAGAGTGTATGTGTGTAAGTGCGTGTGTTTGTGTGTGTGCGTGTGTGAGTGTGTGAGTGTGCCCGGTCGGCTCGCAGAGATAAGAACACGGCCGTGGCAAGAAGGCCCTGCCTGTCGTAAGAGGCGACTAATGGGTAGGAGTCGAGAGGTGTAGAGTGTATGTGTGTGTGAGTGTGCGTGTGTGTGCGTGTGTGAGTGTGTGTGTGTATTTGTGTGTGTGAGTGTGTGTGTGTCCAGTCGGCTCGCAGAGATAAGAACACGGCCGTGGCAAGAAGGCCCTGCCTGTCGTAAGAGGCGACTAATGGGTAGGAGTCGAGAGGTGAAGAGTGTATGTGTGTGTGAGTGTGCGTGTGTGCGTGTGTGTGCGTGTGTGAGTGTGTGTGTGTATTTGTGTGTGTGAGTGTGTGTGTCCAGTCGGCTCGCAGAAATAAGAACACGGCCGTGTCAAGAAGGCCCTGCCTGTCGTAAGAGGCGACTAATGGGTAGGAGTCGAGTGGTGAAGAGTGTATATGTGTGTGCGTATGTGCGTGTGAGTGCGTGTGAGAGTGTGTGTGTATGTGTGTGTGTGTCCGTTCGGCTTGCAGAGATAAGAGCACGACCGAGGCAAGAAGGCCCTGCCTATCGTAAGAGGCGACTAATAGGTAGGATTCGAGAGGTGGAGAATGTATGTGTGTGTGCGTGTGTGCGTGTTTGTGTGTGTGTGAGTGTATGTGTGTGTGCGTGTGTGCGTGCGTGTGTGAGTATGTGTGTGTGTATGTGTGTGTGTGTGTATGTGTGTGTATGTGTGTGTGTATCCCTTCGGCTCGCAGAGATAAGAATACGTCCGTGGCAGGAAGGCCATGCTTGCTGTAAGGAGCGACTAATGGGTAGTAGTCGATAGGTGAAGCGTGTATGTGTGTGTGTGTATGTGTGCAAGTGTGTGTGTGTGTGTCCGTTCGGCTCGCTAAGATAGGTATACGTCCGTGGCAAGAAGGCCCTGCCTGTCTTAAGAGGCGACTAATGGATAGGAATAGAGAGGTGGAGAGTGCGTGCGTGAGCGTGTGCGTGTGTGTGCGTGTGTAAGTGTGTGTGTATGTGTGTGTGTATGTGTGTGTGTCTGTTTGGCTTGCAGAGATAAGAATACGGCCAAGGCAAGAAGGCCCTGCCTCTTGTAATGGGCGACTAATAAGTAGGAGTCGAGAGGTGAAGAGTGTATGTGTGTGTGCGTGTGTGCGTGTTTGTGTGTGTGTGAGTGTATGTGTGTGTGCGTGTGTGCGTACGTGTGTGCGTGTGTGAGTATGTGTGTGTGTTAGTTCGGTTTGCAGAAATAAGAACACGACCGAGGCAAGAAGGCCCTGCCTAACGTAAGAGGCAGCTAATAGGTAGAAGTCGAGAGGTGAAGAGTGTATGTGTGTGTGCGTGTGTGCGTGTGTGTGTGCGTGTGTGAGTATGTGTGTGTGTCCGTTCGGCTTGCAGAGATAAGAACACGGCCGAGGCAAGAAGGCCCTGCCTGTCGTGAGAGGCGACTAATAGGTAGGATTAGAGAAGTGAAGAATGTATGTGTGTGTGCGTGTGTGCGTGTTTGTGTGTGTGTGAGTGTATGTGTGTGTGCGTGTGTGCGTGCGTGTATGCGTGTGTGTGTGTGAGTGTGTGTGTGTATGTGTGTGTGTGTGTGTGTCCCTTCGCTCGCAGAGATAAGAAAAAAGCGGTGGCAAGAAGGCCATACCTGTCGTAAGAGGCGACTAATGGATAGGAGTCGAGAGGTGGAGAGTGTGTGCGTGTGCGTGTGCGTGTGCGTGTGCGTGTGTGTGTGTGCGTGTGTGTATGTGTCCGTTTGGCTTGCAGAGATAAAAACACGGCCGTGGCAAGAAGTCCCTGCCTGTCGTAAGAGGAGAATAATGGGTAGGAGTCGAGAGGTGAAGAGTGTATGTGTGTGTGCGTGTGTGCGTGCGTGTGTGAGTGTGTGTGTGTATGTGTGTGTGTCAGTGTGTGTGTGTGTGTCCGGTCGGCTCGCAGAGATGAGAACACGGCCGTGGCAAGAAGGCACTGCCTGTCGTTAAGAGGCAACTAATGGGTAGGAGTCGAGAGGTGAAGAGTGTATGTGTGTGTGTGTGCGTGTGTGCGTGTGTGTGTGTGTGTGTGTGTGTGTGTGTATATGTTTGTGTCTGTTTGGCTTGCAGAGATAAGAAAACGGCCGAGGCAAAAAGGCCCTGCCTCTTGTAAGGGGCGACTAATAAGTAGGAGTCGAGAGGTGAATAGTGTATGTGTGTATGCGTGTATGCGTGTGTGCGTGTGTGAGTATGTGTGTTTGTTAGTTCGGCTTGCAGAGATAAGAGCACAACCGAGGCAAGAAGGCCCTGCCTATCGTAAGAGGCGACTAATAGGTAGGAGTCGAGAGGTGAAGAGTGTAGGTGTGTGTGCGTGTGTGCGTGTGTGTGCGTGTGAGCGTGCGTGTGTGTGTGAGTGTGTGTGTGTGTCCGTTCGGCTTGCAGAAATAAGAATACGGCCGAGGCAAGAAGGCCCTGCCTGTCGTAAGTGGCGACTAATTGGTAGGAGTCGAGAGGTGAAAAGTGTATATGTGTGTGTGCGTGTGTGCGTGTGTGTGCGTGTGTGCGTTCGTGTGTGTGTGAGTGTGTGCGTCCGTTCGGCTTGCAGAGATAAGAATACGGCCGAGGCAAGAAGGCCCTGCCTGTCGTAAGTGGCGACTAATGGGTAGGAGTCGAGAGGTGAAGAGTTTATTTGTGTGTGTGTGTGCGTGTGTGTGCGTGTGTGCGTGCGTGTGTGTGTGAGTGTGTGTGTGTCCGTTCGGCTTGCAGAGATAAGAATACGGCCGCGGCAAGAAGGCCCTGCCTGTCGTAAGTGGCGACTAATTGGTAGGAGTCGAAAGATGAAGAGTGTATGTGTGTGTGCGTGTGTGCGTGTGTGTGCGTGTGTAAGTGTGTGTGTATGTGTGTGTGTCTGTTTGGCTTGCAGAGATAAGAATACGGCCGAGGCAAGAAGGCCCTGCCTGTCGTGAGAGGCGACTAATAGGTAGGATTAGAGAGGTGAAGAATGTATGTGTGTGCGTATGTGCGTGTTTGTGTGTGTGTGTGTGTATGTGTGTGTGTGTGTGCCTTCGCTCGCAGAGATAAGAAAAAAGCGGTGGCAAGAAGGCCATGCCTGTCGTAAGAGGCGACTAATGGATAGGAGTCGAGAGGTGGAGAGTGTGTGCGTGTGCGGGTGCGTGTGCGTGTGTGTGTGTGTGTGCGTGTGTGTGTGTCCGTTTGGCTTGCAGAGATAAGAACACGGCTGTGGCAAGAAGTCCCTGCCTGTCGTAAGAGGAGAATAATGGGTAGGAGTCGAGAGGTGAAGAGTGTATGTATGTGTGTGCGTGTGTGCGTGCGTGTGTGAGTGTGTGTGTGTATGTGTGTGTGTCAGTGTGTGTGTGTGTGTGTCCGGTCGGCTCGCAGAGATGAGAACACGGCCGTGACAAGAAGGCACTGCCTGTCGTTAAGAGGCGACTAATGGGTAGGAGTCGAGAGGTGAAGAGTGTATGTGTGTGTGCGTGTGTGCGTGCGTGTGTGCGTGTGTAAGTATGTGTGTGTGTGTCCGTTCGTCTTGCAGAAATAAGAACACGGCCGTGGCAAGAAGGCCCTGCCTGTCGTGAGAGGCGACTAATAGGTAGGATTAGAGAGGTGAAGAATGTATGTGTGTGTGCGTGTGTGCGTGTGTGAGTATGTGTGTGTGTTAGTTCGGCTTGCAGAGATAAGAGCACAACCGAGGCAAGAAGGCCCTGCCTATCGTAAGAGGCGACTAATAGGTAGGAGTGGAGAGGTGAAGAGTGTATGTGTGTGTGTGTGTGCGTGTGTGCGTGTGTGTGCGTGTGAGCGTGCGTGTGTGTGTGAGTGTGTGTGTGTCCGTTCGGCTTGCAGAGATAAGAATACGGCCGAGGCAAGAAGGCCCTGCCTGTCGTAAGTGGCGACTAATTGGTAGGAGTCGAGAGGTGAAGAGTGCATGTGTGTGTGTGCGTGTGTGCGTGTGTGTGCGTGTGTAAGTGTGTGTGTGTATGTGTGTGTGTCTGTTTGGCTTGCAGAGATAAGATTACGGTCGAGGCAAGAAGGCCCTGCGTGTCGTGAGAGGCGACTATTAGGTAGGAGTGGAGAGGTGAAGAGTGTATGTGTGTGTGTGCGTGTGTGCGTGTGTGTGCGTGTGAGCGTGCGTGTGTGTGTGAGTGTGTGTGTGTCCGTTCGGCTTGCAGAGATAAGAATACGGCCGAGGCAAGAAGGCCCTGCCTGTCGTAAGTGGCGACTAATTGGTAGGAGTCGAGAGGTGAAGAGTGCATGTGTGTGTGTGCGTGTGTGCGTGTGTGTGCGTGTGTAAGTGTGTGTGTATGTGTGTGTGTCTGTTTGGCTTGCAGAGATAAGAATACGGCCGAGGCAAGAAGGCCCTGCCTGTCGTAAGTGGCGACTAATTGGTAGGAGTCGAGAGGTGAAGAGTGTATATGTGTGTGTGCGTGTGTGCGTGTGTTTGCGTGTGTGCGTGCGTGTGTGTGTGAGTGTGTGCGTCCGTTCGGCTTGCAGAGATAAGAATACGGCCGAGGCAAGAAGGCCCTGCCTGTCGTAAGTGGCGACTAATGGGTAGGAGTCGAGAGGTGAAGAGTGTATTTGTGTGTGTGTGTGTGCGTGTGTGTGCGTGTGTGCGTGCGTGTGTGTGTGAGTGTGTGTGTGTCCGTTCGGCTTGCAGAGATAAGAATACGGCCGCGGCAAGAAGGCCCTGCCTTTCGTAAGTGGCGACTAATTGGTAGGAGTCGAGAGGTGAAGAGTGTATGTGTGTGTGTGCGTGTGTGCGTGTGTGTGCGTGTGTAAGTGTGTGTGTATGTGTGTGTGTCTGTTTGGCTTGCAGAGATAAGAATACGGTCGAGGCAAGAAGGCCCTGCGTGTCGTGAGAGGCGACTAATAGGTAGGATTAGAGAGGTGAAGAATGTATGTGTGTGCGTATGTGCGTGTTTGTTTGTGTGTGAGTGTATGTGTGTGTGCGTGTGTGCGTGCGTGTGTGCATGTGTGTGTGAGTGTGTGTGTGTATGTGTGTGTGTGTGTCCCTTTGCTCGCAGAGATAAGAAAAAAGCGGTGGCAAGAAGGCCATGCCTGTCGTAAGAGGCGACTAATGGATAGGAGTCGAGAGGTGGAGAGTGTGTGCGTTTGCGTGTGTGCGTTTGTGCCTGTGTGCGTGTGTTTGTGTGCGCGTGTGTGTGTGTCCGGTCGGCTCGCTGAAATGAGAACACGGCCGTGGCAAGATGGCCCTGCCTGTCGTAAGAGGCGACTAATGGGTAGAAGTCGAGAGGTGAAGAATGTATGTGTGTGTGTGCGTGTGTGCGTGTGTGTGCGTGTGTAAGTGTGTGTGTATGTGTGTGTGTCCGTCTGGCTTGCAGAGGTAAGAATACGGCCAAGGCAAGAAGACCCTGCCTGTCGTAAGTGGCGACTAATAGGTAGGAGTCGAGAGGTGAAGAGTGTATGTGTGTGTGCGTGTGTGCGTGTGTGTGTGCGTGTGTGAGTATGTGTGTGTGTGCGTTCGGCATGCAGAGATAAGAACACGGCCGTGGCAAGAAGTCCCTGCCTATCGTAAGAGGCGACTAATAGGTAGGAGTCGAGAGGTGAAGAATGTATGTGTGTGTGCGTGTGGGCGTGTTTGTGTGTGTGTGAGTGTATGTGTGTGTGCGTGTGTGTGTGTGTGGGCGACTAATGGATAGGAGTCGAGAGGCGAAGAGTGGGCGACTAATAAGTAGGAGTCGAGAGGTGAAAAGTGGGCGACAAATAGGTAGGAGTCGAGAGGTGAAAAGTGTATGTGTGTGTGCGTGTGTTTGTGCGTGTGTGAGTGTGTGTGTATGAGTTTGTGTGTCCGTTCGGCTTGCAGAGATATGAATACGGCCGGGGCAAGAAGGCCCTGCCTCTCGTAAGAGGCGACTAAAAGGTAGGGGTCGAGAGGTGAAGAGTGTATGTGTGTGTGTGTGTGTGAGTGTGTGTGTTTGTCTGCTCGGCTCGCAGAGATAAGATTACGGCCGTGGCAAGAAGGCCCTACCTGTCTTAAGAGGCGGCTAATGGATAGGAGTCGAGAGGTGGAGAGTGTGTGCGTGTGCGTGTGCGTGTGCGTGTGCGTGGGTGCGTGTGTGTGCGCGTGTGCGTGTGTGTGTGTGTGGGCGACTAATGGATAGGAGTCGAGAGGCGAAGAGTGGGCGACTAATACGTAGGAGTCGAGAGGTGAAAAGTGGGCGAATAATAAGTAGGAGTCGAGAGGTGAAAAGTGTATGTGTGTGTGCGTGTGTGCGTGTGTGTGTGCGTGTGTGAGTATGTGTGTGTGTTAGTTCGGCTTGCAGAGATAAAAACACGACCGAGGCAAGAAGGCCCTGCCTATCGTAAGAGGCGACTAAAAGGTAGGGGTCGAGAGGTGAAGAGTGTATGTGTGTGTGCGTGTGTGCGTGTGTGTGTGTGTGTGCGTGTGTGAGTATGTGTGTGTGTTAGTTTGGCTTGCAGAGATGAGAACACGACCGCGGCAAGAAGGCCCTGCCTCTCGTAAGAGGCGACTAAAAGGTAGGGGTCGAGAGGTGAAGAGTGTATGTGTATGTGTGTGTGTGTGCGTGTGTGCGTGTGTGTGTGTGTGTGCGTGTGTGAGTATGTGTGTGTGTTAGTTTGGCTTGCAGAGATGAGAACACGACCGCGGCAAGAAGGCCCTGCCTCTCGTAAGAGGCGACTAAAAGGTAGGGGTCGAGAGGTGAAGAGTGTATGTGTGTGTGTGTGTGAGTGTGTGTGTTTGTCCGCTCGGCTCGCAGAGATAAGATTACGGCCGTGGCAAGAAGGCCCTACCTGTCTTAAGAGGCGGCTAATGGATAGGAGTCGAGAGGTGGAGAGTGTGTGCGTGTGCGTGTGCGTGTGCGTGGGTGCGTGTGTGTGCGTGTGTGCGTGTGTGTGTGTGTTTGTGTGTGCGTGTGTGTGTGTCCGTTCGGCTTGCAGAGATAAGAACACGGCCGTGGCAAGAAGTCCCTGCCTGTCGTAAAAGGAGAATAATGGGTAGAAGTCGAGAGGTGAATAGTGTATGTGTGCTTGCGTGTGTGTGTTTGTGTGTGAGTGTGTGTGCGTGTCCTTTCGGCTCGCAGAGATAAGAATGCGTTCGTTGCAAGAAGGCTCTGCCTGTCTTAAGAGGCGACTAATGGGTAGGAGTCGAGAGGTGAAGAGTGTATGTGTGTGTGTGCGTGTGTGCGTGTGTGTGCGTGTGTGATTGTGTGTGTGTGTCCGTCTGGCTTGCAGAGGTAAGAATACGGCCAAGGCAAGAAGACCCTGCCAGTTGTAAGGGGCGACTAATAGGTAGGAGTCGAGAGGTGAAGAGTGTATGTGTGTGTGCGTGTGTGCGTGTGTGTGTGCGTGTGTGAGTATGTGTGTGTGTTCGTTCGGCTTGCAGAGATAAGAACACGGCCGTGGCAAGAAGTCCCTGCCTGTCGTAAGAGGCGACTAATTTGTAGGAGTCGAGAGGTGAAGAGTGTATGTGTGTGTGCGTGTGTGCGTGTGTGTGCGTGTGTGATTGTGTGTGTATGTGTGTGTGTCCGTCTGGCTTGCAGAGGTAAGAATACGACCAAGGCAAGAAGACCCTGCCAGTTGTAAGGGGCGACTAATAGGTAGGAGTCGAGAGGTGAAGAGTGTATGTGTGTGTGCGTGTGTGCGTGTGTGTGTGCGTGTGTGAGTATGTGTGTGTGTCCGTTCGGCTTGCAGAGATAAGAACACGGCCGTGGCAAGAAGTCCCTGCCTATCGTAAGAGGCGACTAATAGGTAGGAGTCGAGAGGTGAAGAATGTATGTGTGTGTGCGTGTGGGCGTGTTTGTGTGTGTGTGAGTGTATGTGTGTGTGCGTGTGTGCGTGTGTGTGTGTGTGTTTGTGAGTGTGTGTGTATGTATGTGTGTGTGTCCCTTCGGCTCGCAGAGATAAGAAAACAGCCGTGGCAAGAAAGCGATGCAAATCGTACGGGGCGACTAATGGATAGGAGTCGAGAGGCGAAGAGTGTGCGACTAATATGTAGGAGTCGAGAGGTGAAAAGTGTATGTGTGTGTGCGTGTGTGCGTGTGTGTGTGCGTGTGTGAGTATGTGTGTGTGTTAGTTCGGCTTGCAGTGATAAGAACACGGCCAAGGCAAGAAGGCCCTGCCTATCGTAAGAGGCGACTAATAGGTAGGAGTCGAGAGGTGAAGAATGTATGTGTGTGTGCGTGTGGGCGTGTTTGTGTGTGTGTGAGTGTATGTGTGTGTGCGTGTGTGCGTGCGTGTGTGTGTGTGTGTGTGTTTGTGAGTGTGTGTGTATGTATGTGTGTGTGTCCCTTCGGCTCGCAGAGATAAGAAAACAGCCGTGGCAAGAAGGCGATGCAAATCGTACGGGGCGACTAATGGGTAGGAGACGAGATGTGAAGAGTGGGCGACTACTAAGTAGGAGTCGAGAGGTGAAGAGAGTATGTGTGTGGGTGCGTGTGTGCGTGTGTGTGTGCGTGTGTGTGTATGTGTATGTGTCCGTTCGGCTCGCAGAGATAAGAACACGGCCGTGGCAAGAAGTCCCTGCCTGTCGTAAGAGGCGACTAATGAATAGGAGTCGAGAGGTGAAGAGTGTATGTGTCTTTGTGTGTATGCGTGTGTTTGTGCGTGTGTGAGTATATGTGTGTGTATGTGTGTGTGTGTGTGTCCGTTTGGCTTTCAGAGATAAGAATACAGCCGAGGCAAGAACGCCCTGCCTGTCTTAAGAGGCGACTAATGGATATTAGTCGAGAGGTGGAGAGTGTGTGCGTGTGCGTGTACGTGTGCGTGTGTGCGTGTGTGCCTGTGTGCGTGTGTTTGTGTGTGCGTGTGTGTGTGTGTGTCCTTTCGGCTCGCAGAAATAAGAATACGTCCGTGGCAAGAAGGCCCTGCCTGTCTTAAGAGGCGACTAATGGATGGGAATCGAGAGGTGGAGAATGTGTGCGTGTGCGTGAGTGCGTGTGTGCCTGTGTGCGTGTGTTTGTGTGTGCGTGTGTGTGTGTGTCCGTTCGGCTTGCAGAGATAAGAACACGGCCGTGGCAAGAAGTCCCTGCCTGTCGTAAGAGGCGACTAATGGGTAGGAGTCGAGAGGTGAAGAGAGTACGTGAGTGTGTGCGTGTGTGGGTGTATGTGTGTTTGTGCGTGTGTAAGTGTGTGTGTGTATGTTTGTGTGTGTCCATTCGGCTCGCAGAGATTAGAATACGGCCGAGGCAACAAGGCAATGCCTGTCGTAAGAGGCGACTAATGGGTAGGAGTCGAGAGGTGAAGAATGTATTTGTGTGTGTGTGTGTGTGCGTGTGTGCGTGCGTGTGTGAGTGTGTGTGTGTATGTATGTGTGTCAGTGTGTGTGTGTGTCCGGTCGGCTCGCAGAGATGAGAACACGGCCGTGGCAAGAAGGCACTGCCTGTCGTTAAGAGGCAACTAATGGGTAGGAGTCGAGAGGTGAAGAGTGTATGTGTGTGTGTGTGCGTGTGTGCGTGTGTGTGCGTGTGTGTGTGTGTATATGTTTGTGTCTGTTTGGCTTGCAGAGATAAGAATACGGCCGAGGCAAGAAGGCCCTGCCTCTTGTAAGGGGCGAGTAATAAGTAGGAGTCGAGAGGTGAAGAGTGTATGTGTGTATGTGTGTGTGCGTGTGTGCGTGTGTGAGTATGTGTGTTTGTTAGTTCGGCTTGCAGAAATAAGAGCACAACCGAGGCAAGAAGGCCCTGCCTATCGTAAGAGGCGACTAATAGGTAGGAGTCGAGAGGTGAAGAGTGTATGTGTGTGCGTGTGTGTGCGTGTGAGCGTGCGTGTGTGTGTGAGTGTGTGTGTGTGTCCGTTCGGCTTGCAGAGATAAGAATACGGCCGAGGCAAGAAGGCCCTGCCTGTCGTAAGTGGCGACTAATTGGTAGGAGTCGAGAGGTGAAGAGTGTATATGTGTGTGTGCGTGTGTGCGTGTGTGTGCGTGTGTGCGTGCGTGTGTGTGTGAGTGTGTGCGTCCGTTCGGCTTGCAGAGATAAGAATACGGCCGAGGCAAGAAGGCCCTGCCTGTCGTAAGTGGCGACTAATGGGTAGGAGTCGAGAGGTGAAGAGTTTATTTGTGTGTGTGTGTGCGTGTGTGTGCGTGTGTGCGTGCGTGTGTGTGTGAGTGTGTGTGTGTCCGTTCGGCTTGCAGAGATAAGAATACGGCCGCGGCAAGAAGGCCCTGCCTGTCGTAAGTGGCGACTAATTGGTAGGAGTCGAAAGGTGAAGAGTGTATGTGTGTGTGCGTGTGTGCGTGTGTGTGCGTGTGTAAGTGTGTGTGTATGTGTGTGTGTCTGTTTGTCTTGCAGAGATAAGAATACGGCCGAGGCAAGAAGGCCCTGCCTGTTGTGAGAGGCGACTAATAGGTAGGATTAGAGAGGTGAAGAATGTATGTGTGTGCGTATGTGCGTGTTTGTGTGTGTGTGAGTGTATGTGTGTGTGCGTGTGTGCGTGCGTGTGTGCATGTGTGTGTGAATGTGTGTGTGTATGTGTGTGTGTGTCCCTTCGCTCGCAGAGATAAGAAAAAAGCGGTGGTAAGAAGGCCATGCCTGTCGTAAGAGGCGACTAATGGATAGGAGTCGAGAGGTGGAGAGTGTGTGCGTGTGCGGGTGCGTGTGCGTGTGTGTGTGTGCGTGTGTGTGTGTCCGTTTGGCTTGCAGAGATAAGAACACGGCTGTGGCAAGAAGTCCCTGCCTGTCGTAAGAGGAGAATAGTGGGTAGGAGTCGAGAGGTAAAGAGTGTATGTATGTGTGTGCGTGTGTGCGTGCGTGTGTGAGTGTGTGTGTATGTGTGTGTGTCAGTGTGTGTGTGTGTCCGGTCGGCTCGCAGAGATGAGAACACGGCCGTGGCAAGAAGGCACTGCCTGTCGTTAAGAGGCGACTAATGGGTAGGAGTCGAGAGGTGAAGAGTGTATGTGTGTGTGCGTGTGTGCGTGCGTGTGTGCGTGTGTAAGTATGTGTGTGTGTGTCCGTTCGTCTTGCAGAAATAAGAACACGGCCGAGGCAAGAAGGCCCTGCCTGTCGTGAGAGGCGACTAATAGGTAGGATTAGAGAGGTGAAGAATGTATGTGTGTGTGCGTGTGTGCGTGCGTATGTGCGTATGTGTGTGTGAGTGTGTGTGTGTATGTGTGTGTGTGTCCCTTCGCTCGCAGAGATAAGAAAAAAGCGGTGGCAAGAAGGCCATGCCTGTCGTAAGAGGCGACTAATGGATAGGAGTCGAGAGGTAGAGAGTGTGTGCGTGTGCGTGTGCGTGTGCGTGTGTGTGTGCGTTCGTGTGTGTGTGTGTCCGTTTGGCTTGCAGAGATAAAAACACGGCCGTGGCAAGAAGTCCCTGCCTGTCGTAAGAGGAGAATAATGGGTAGGAGTCGAGAGGTGAAGAGTGTATGTGTGTGTGCGTGTGTGCGTGCGTGTGTGAGTGTGTGTGTGTATGTGTGTGTGTCAGTGTGTGTGTGTGTCCGGTCGGCTCGCAGAGATGAGAACTCGGCCGTGGCAAGAAGTCACTGCCTCTTGTAAGGGGCGACTAATAAGTAGGAGTCGAGAGGTGAAGAGTGTATGTGTGTATGCGTGTGTGCGTGTGTGCGTGTGTGAGTATGTGTGTTTGTTAGTTCGGCTTGCAGAGATAAGAGCACAACCGAGGCAAGAAGGCCCTGCCTGTCGTAAGTGGCGACTAATAGGTAGGAGTCGAGAGGTGAAGAGTGTATTTGTGTGTGTGTGTGCGTGTGTGTGCGTGTGTGCGTGCGTGTGTGTGTGAGTGTGTGTGTGTCCGTTCGGCTTGCAGAGATAAGAATACGGCCGCGGAAAGAAGGCCCTGCCTGTCGTAAGTGGCGACTAATTGGTAGGAGTCGTGAGGTGAAGAGTGTATGTGTGTGTGTGCGTGTGTGCGTGTGTGTGCGTGTGTAAGTGTGTGTGTATGTGTGTGTGTCTGTTTGGCTTGCAGAGATAAGAATACGGCCGAGGCAAGAAGGCCCTGCCTGTCGTGAGAGGCGACTAATAGGTAGGATTAGAGAGGTGAAGAATGTATGTGTGTGCGTATGTGCGTGTTTGTGTGTGTGTGAGTGTATGTGTGTGTGCGTGTGTGCGTGCGTGTGTGCATGTGTGTGTGAGTGTGTGTGTGTATGTGTGTGTGTATGTCCCTTCGCTCGCAGAAATAAGAAAAAAGCGGTGGCAAGAAGGCCATGCCTGTCGTAAGAGGCGACTAATGGATAGGAGTCGAGAGGTGGAGAGTGTGTGCGTGTGCAGGTGCGTGTGCGTGTGTGTGTGTGTGAGTGTGTGTGTGTCCGTTCGGCTTGCAGAGATAAGAATACGGCCGCGGAAAGAAGGCCCTGCCTGTCGTAAGTGGCGACTAATTGGTAGGAGTCGTGAGGTGAAGAGTGTATGTGTGTGTGTGCGTGTGTGCGTGTGTGTGCGTGTGTAAGTGTGTGTGTATGTGTGTGTGTCTGTTTGGCTTGCAGAGATAAGAATACGGCCGAGGCAAGAAGGCCCTGCCTGTCGTGAGAGGCGACTAATAGGTAGGATTAGAGAGGTGAAGAATGTATGTGTGTGCGTATGTGCGTGTTTGTGTGTGTGTGAGTGTATGTGTGTGTGCGTGTGTGCGTGCGTGTGTGCATGTGTGTGTGAGTGTGTGTGTGTATGTGTGTGTGTATGTCCCTTCGCTCGCAGAAATAAGAAAAAAGCGGTGGCAAGAAGTCCCTGCCTGTCGTAAGAGGAGAATAATGGGTAGGAGTCGAGAGGTGAAGAGTGTATGTATGTGTGTGCGTGTGTGCGTGCGTGTGTGAGTGTGTGTGTGTGTATGTGTGTGTGTCAGTGTGTGTGTGTGTCCGGTCGGCTCGCAGAGATGAGAACACAGCCGTGGCAAGAAGGCACTGCCTGTCGTTAAGAGGCGACTAATGGGTAGGAGTCGAGAGGTGAAGAGTGTATGTGTGTGTGTGCGTGTGTGCGTGTGTGTGCGTGTGTGTGTGTATGTGTGTGTGTGTCTGTTTGGCTTGCAGAGATAAGAATACGGCCGAGGCAAGAAGGTCCTGCCTCTTGTAAGGGGCGACTAATAAGTAGGAGTCGAGAGGTGAAGAGTGTATGTGTGTATGCGTATGTGCGTGTGTGAGTATGTGTGTGTGTTAGTTCGGCTTGCAGAGATAAGAGCACAACCGAGGCAAGAAGGCCCTGCCTATCGTAAGAGGCGACTAATAGGTAGGAGTCGAGAGGTGAAGAGTGTATGTGTGTGTGTGCGTGTGTGCGTGTGTGTGCGTGTGAGCGTGCGTGTGTGTGTGAGTGTGTGTGTGTCCGTTCGGCTTGCAGAGATAAGAATACGGCCGAGGCAAGAAGGCCCTGCCTGTCGTAAGTGGCGACTAGTTGGTAGGAGTCGAGAGGTGAAGAGTGCATGTGTGTGTGTGCGTGTGTGCGTGTGTGTGCGTGTGTGCGTGCGTCTGTGTGTGAGTGTGTGTGTGTCCGTTCGGCTTGCAGAGATAAGAATACGGCCGAGGCAAGAAGGCCCTGCCTGTCGTAAGTGGCGACTAATGGGTAGGAGTCGAGAGGTGAAGAGTGAATTTGTGTGTGTGTGTGTGTGTGCGTGTGTGTGCGTGTGTGCGTGCGTGTGTGTGTGAGTGTGTGTGTCCGTTCGGCTTGCAGAGATAAGAATACGGCCTAGGCAAGAAGGCCCTGCCTGTCGTAAGTGGCGACTAATTGGTAGGAGTCGAGAGGTGAAGAGTGTATGTGTGTGTGTGCGTGTGTGCGTGTGTGTGCGTGTGTAAGTGTGTGTGTATGTGTGTGTGTCTGTTTGGCTTGCAGAGATAAGAATACGGCCGAGGCAAGAAGGCCCTCTCTCTTGTAAGGGGCGACTAATAGGTAGGAGTCGAAAGGTAAATAGTGTATGTGTGTGTGTGTGTGCGTGTGTGGGTGTGTGTGTGTTTGTGCGTGTGTAAGTGTGTGTGTATGTATGTGTGTGTCCATTCGGCTCGCAGAGATTAGAATACGGCCGAGGCAAGAAGGCCATGCCTGTCGTAAGAGGCAACTAATGGGTAGGAGTCGAGAGGTGAAAAGTGTTTTTGTGTGTGTGCGTGTGTGTGCGTGTGTGCGTGCTTGTGTGTGTGAGTGTGTATGTGTCCGTTCGGCTTGCAGAGATAAGAATACGGCCGAGGCAAGAAGGCCTTGCCTGTCGTAAGAGGCGACTAATGGGTAGGAGTCGAGAGGTGAAGAGTGTATGTGTCTGTGCGTGTGTGCGTGTATGTGTGTTTGTGCGTGTGTGATTGTGTGTGTATGAGTGTGTGTGTCCGTTCGGCTTGCAGAGATATGAATACGGCCGGGGCAATAAGGCCCTGCCTCTCGTAAGAGGCGACTAAAAGGTAGGGGTCGAGAGGTGAAGAGTTTATGTGTGTGTGTGTGTGTGAGTGTGTGTGTTTGTCCGCTCGGCTCGCAGAGATAAGATTACGGCCGTGGCAAGAAGGCCCTACCTGTCTTAAGAGGCGGCTAATGGATAGGAGTCGAGAGGTGGAGAGTGTGTGCGTGTGCGTGTGCGTGTGCGTGAGCGTGTGCGTGGGTGCGTGTGTGTGCGTGTGTGCGTGTGTGTGTGTGTGTTTGTGTGTGCGTGTGTGTGTGTCCGTTCGGCTTGCAGAGATAAGAACACTGCCGTGGCAAGAAGTCCCTGCCTGTCGTAAGAGGAGAATAATGGGTAGAAGTCGAGAGGTGAATAGTGTATGTGTGCTTGCGTGTGTGTGTTTGTGTGTGAGTGTGTGTGCGTGTCCTTTCGGCTCGCAGAGATAAGAATGCGTTCGTTGCAAGAAGGCTGTGCCTGTCTTAAGAGGCGACTATTGGATAGGACTCGAGAGGTGGAGAGTGTATGCGTGTGCGTGTGCGTTTGCGTGTGTGCGTTTGTGCCTGTGTGCGTGTGTTTGTGTGTGCGTGTGTGTGTGTCCGGTCGGCTCGCTGAAATGAGAACACGGCCGTGGCAAGAAGGCCCTGCCTGTCGTAAGAGGCGACTAATGGGTAGGAGTCGAGAGGTAAAGAGTGTATGTGTGTGTGTGCGTGTGTGCGTGTGTGTGCGTGTGTGAGTGTG
Organism: Diabrotica undecimpunctata; assembly: GCF_040954645.1. Lineage (NCBI taxonomy): Eukaryota > Metazoa > Arthropoda > Insecta > Coleoptera > Chrysomelidae > Diabrotica > Diabrotica undecimpunctata. The sequence goes on along the minus strand of NW_027311908.1, from coordinate 639,564 downwards.
TGTGTATGTGTGTGTGTCCGTCTGGCTTGCAGAGGTAAGAATACGGCCAAGGCAAGAAGACCCTGCCTGTCGTAAGTGGCGACTAATAGGTAGGAGTCGAGAGGTGAAGAGTGTATGTGTGTGTGCGTGTGTGCGTGTGTGTGTGCGTGTGTGAGTATGTGTGTGTGTCCGTTCGGCATGCAGAGATAAGAACAAGGCCGTGGCAAGAAGTCCCTGCCTATCGTAAGAGGCGACTAATAGGTAGGAGTCGAGAGGTGAAGAATGTATGTGTGTGTGCGTGTGGGCGTGTTTGTGTGTGTGTGAGTGTATGTGTGTGTGCGTGTGTGCGTGCGTGTGTGTGTGTTTGTGAGTGTGTGTGTATGTATGTGTGTGTGTCCCTTCGGCTCGCAGAGATAAGAAAACAGCCGTGGCAAGAAAGCGATGCAAATCGTACGGGGCGACAAATGGATAGGAGTCGAGAGGCGAAGAGTGGGCGACTAATATGTAGGAGTCGAGAGGTGAAAAGTGTATGTGTATGTGCGTGTGTGCGTGTGTGTGTGCGTGTGTGAGTATGTGTGTGTGTTAGTTCGGCTTGCAGAGATAAAAACACGACCGAGGCCAGAAGGCCCTGCCTATCGTATGAGGCGACTAATAGGTAGGAGTCGAGAGGTGAAGAATGTATGTGTGTGTGCGTGTGTGCGTGTTTGTGTGTGTGTGTTTGTGAGTGTGTGTGTATGTATGTGTGTGTGTCCCTTCGGCTCGCAGAGATAAGAAAACAGCCGTGGCAAGAAAGCGATGCAAATCGTACGGGGCGACTAATCGATAGGAGTCGAGAGGCGAAGAGTGGACGACTAATAAGTAGGAGTCGAGAGGTGAGAAGTGTATGTGTGTGTGCGTGTGTGCGTGTATGTGTGCGTGTGTGAGTATGTGTGTGTGTCCGTTCGGCTTGCAGTGATAAGAACACGGCCAAGGCAAAAAGGCCCTTCCTATCGTAAGAGGCGACTAATAGGTAGGAGTCGAGAGGTGAAGAATGTATGTGTGTGTGCGTGTGTGCGTGCGTGTGTGTGTGTGTGTTTGTGAGTGTGTGTGTATGTATGTGTGTGTGTCCCTTTGGCTCGCAGAGATAAGAAAACAGCCGTGGCAAGAAAGCGATACAAATCGTACGGGGCGACTAATCGATAGGAGTCGAGAGGCGAAGAGTGGGCGACTAATAAGTAGAAGTCGAGAGGTGAGAAGTGTATGTGTGTGTGCGTGTGTGCGTGTATGTGTGCGTGTGTGAGTATGTGTGTGTGTCCGTTCGGCTTGCAGTGATAAGAACACGGCCAAGGCAAGAAGGCCCTTCCTATCGTAAGAGGCGACTAATAGGTAGGAGTCGAGAGGTGAAGAATGTATGTGTGTGTGCATGTGGGCGTGTTTGTGTGTGTGTGAGTGTATGTGTGTGTGCGTGTGTGCGTGCGTGTGTGTGTGTGTGTGTTTGTGAGTGTGTGTGTATGTATGTGTGTGTGTCCCTTCGGCTCGCAGAGATAAGAAAACAGCCGTGGCAAGAAGGCGATGCAAATCGTACGGGGCGACTAATGGGTAGGAGTCGAGATGTGAAGAGTGGGCGACTAATAAGTAGGAGTCGAGAGGTGAAGAGAGTATGTGTGTGGGTGCGTGTGTGCGTGTGTGTGTGCGTGTGTGTGTATGTGTGTGTGTCCGTTCGGCTCGCAGAGATCAGAACACGGCCGTGGTATGAAGTCCCTGCCTGTCGTAAGAGGCGACTAATGAATAGGAGTCGAGAGGTGAAGAGTGTATGTGTCTTTGTGTGTGTGCGTGTGTTTGTGCGTGTGTGAGTATGTGTGTGTGTATGTGTGTGTGTGTGTGTCCGTTTGGCTTGCAGAGATAAGAATACGGCCGAGGCAAGAACGCCCTGCCTGTCTTAAGAGGCGACTAATGGATATTAGTCGAGAGGTGGAGAGTGTGTGCGTGTGCGTGTACGTGTGCGTGTGTGCGTGTGTGCCTGTGTGCGTGTGTTTGTGTGTGCGTGTGTGTGTGTCCTGTCGGCTCGCAGAGATAAGAATACGTCCGTGGCAAGAAGGCCCTGCCTGTCTTAAGAGGCGACTAATGGATAGGCATCGAGAGGTGGAGAATGTGTGCGTGTGCGTGTGTGCGTGTGTGCCTGTGTGCGTGTGTTTGTGTGTGCGTGTGTGTGTGTGTCCGTTCGGCTTGCAGAGATAAGAACACGGCCGTGGCAAGAAGTCCCTGCCTGTCGTAAGAGGCGACTAATGGGTAGGAGTCGAGAGGTGAAGAATGTATTTGTGTGTGTGTGTGTGCGTGTGTGTGCGTATGTGCGTGCGTGTGTGTGTGAGTGTGTATATGTCCGTTCGGCTTGCAGAGATAAGAATACGGCCGAGGCAAGAATGCCCTGCCTGTCGTAAGTGGCGACTAATTGGTAGGAGTCGAGAGGTGAAAAGTGTTTTTGTGTGTGTGCGTGTGTGTGCGTGTGTGCGTGCTTGTGTGTGTGAGTGTGTATGTGTCCGTTCGGCTTGCAGAGATAAGAATACGGCCGAGGCAAGAAGGCCCTGCCTGTCATAAGTGGCGACTAATTGGTAGGAGTCGAGAGGTGAAGAGTGTATGTGTGTGTGTGCGTGTGTGGGTGTGTGTGTGTTTGTGCGTGTGTAAGTGTGTGTGTGTATGTATGCGTGTCCATTCGGCTCGCAGAGATTAGAATACGGCCGAGGCAAGAAGGCCATGCCTGTCGTAAGAGGCAACTAATGGGTAGGAGTCGAGAGGTGAAGAGTGTATGTGTGTGTGTGCGTGTGTGCGTGTGTGTGTGCGTGTGTGAGTGTGTGTGTCCGGTCGGCTCGCAGTGATAAGGACACGTCCGTGCCAAGAAGGCCCTGCCTGTCGTAAGCAGCGACTAATGCGTAGGAGTCGAGTGGTGAAGAGTGTATGTGTGTAAGTGCGTGTGTGCGTGTGTGTGCGTGTGTGAGTGTGTGTGTGTGTCCAGTCGGCTCTCAGAGATAAGAACACGGCCGTGGCAAGAAGGCCCTGCCTGTCGTAAGAGGCGACTAATGGGTAGGAGTCGAGAGGTGAAGAGTGTATGTGTGTGTGAGTGTGCGTGTGTGCGTGTGTGTGCATGTGTGAGTGTGTGTGTGTATTTGTGTGTGTGAGTGTGTGTGTCCAGTCGGCTCGCAGAGATACGAACACGGCCGTGGCAAAAAGGCCCTGCCTGTCGTAAGAGGCGACTAATGGGTAGGAGTCGAGTGGTGAAAAGTGTATATGTGTGTGCGTATGTGCGTGTGTGTGCCTGTGAGAGTGTGTGTGTATGTGTGTGTGTGTCCGTTCGGCTTGTAGAGATAAGAGCACGACCGAGGCAAGAAGGCCCTGCCTATCGTAAGAGGCGACTAATAGGTAGGAGTCAAGAGGTGAAGAGTGTATGTGTGTGTGTGCGTGTGTGCGTGTGTGTGTGTGTATGTGTGTGTGTATCCCTTCGGCTCGCAGAGATAAGAATACGTCCGTGGCAAGAAGGCCATGCTTGCTGTAAGAAGCGACTAATGAGTAGGAGTCGAGGGGTGAAGCGTGTATGTGTGTATGTGTGCAAGTGTGTGTGTGTGTGTGTCCGTTCGGCTCGCAGAGATAGGTATACGTCCGTGGCAAGAAGGCCCTGCCTGTCTTAGGAGGCGACTAATGGATAGGAGTCGAGAGGTGGAGAGTGTGTGCGTGTGCGTGTGCGTGTGGGTGCGTGTGTAAGTGTGTGTGTATGTGTGTGTGTCTGTTTGGCTTGCAGAGATAAAAATACGGCAGAGGCAAGAAGGCCCTGCCTCTTGTAATGGGCGACTAATAAGTAGGAGTCGAGAGGTGAAGAGTGTATGTGTGTGTGTGCGTGTGTGCGTGTGTGTGTGTGCGTGTGTGAGTATGTGTGTGTATTAGTTCAGCTTGCAGAAATAAGAACACGACTGAGGCAAGCAGGCCCTGCCTATCGTAATAGGCGACTAATAGGTAGGAGTCGAGAGGTGAAGAGTGTATGTGTGTGTGTGCGTGTGTGCGTGTGTGTGTGAGTGTGTGAGTGTGTGTGTGTCCGTTCGGCTTGCAGAGATAAGAACACCCCCAAGGCAAGAAGGCCCTGCCTGTGGTAAGAGGCGACTAATAAGTAGGAGTAAATAGGTGAAGAGTGTATGTGTGTGTGTGTGCGTGTGTGCGTGTGTGTGTGCGTGTGTAAGTATGTGTGTGTGTGTGTCCGTTCGTCTTGCAGAAATAAGAACACGGCCGAGGCAAGAAGGCCCTGCCTGTCGTGAGAGGCGACTAATAGGTAGGATTAGAGAGGTGAAGAATGTATGTGTGTGTGCGTGTGTGCGTGCGTATGTGCGTGTGTGTGTGTGAGTGTGTGTGTGTGTGTGTATGTGTGTGTATGTGTGTGTCCCTTCGCTCGCAGAGATAAGAAAAAAGCGGTGGCAAGAAGGCCATGCCTGTCGTAAGAGGCGACTAATGGATAGGAGTCGAGAGGTGGAGAGTGTGTGCGTGTGCGTGTGCGTGTGCGTGTGCGTGTGTGTGTGTGTGCGTGTGTGTGTGTGTCCGTTTGTCTTGCAGAGATAAAAACACGGCCGTGGCAAGAAGTCCCTGCCTGTCGTAAGAGGAGAATAATGGGTAGGAGTCGAGAGGTGAAGAGTGTATGTGTGTGTGTGCGTGTGTGCGTGCGTGTGTGAGTGTGTGTGTGTATGTGTGTGTGTCAGTGTGTGTGTGTGTGTCCGGTCGGCTCGCAGAGATAAGAATACGGCCGAGGCAAGAAGGCCCTGCCTCTTGTAAGGGGCGACTAATAAGTAGGAGTCTAGAGGTGAAGAGTGTATGTGTGTATGCGTGTGTGCGTGTGTGCGTGTGTGAGTATGTGTGTTTGTTAGTTCGGTTTGCAGAGATAAGAGCACAACCGAGGCAAGAAGGCCCTGCCTATCGTAAGAGGCGACTAATAGGTAGGAGTCGAGAGGTGAAGAGTGTATGTGTGTGTGCGTGTGTGTGCGTGTGCGCGTGCGTGTGTGTGTGAGTGTGTGTGTGTCCGTTCGGCTTGCAGAAATAAGAATACGGCTAAGGCAAGAAGGCCCTGCCTGTCGTAAGTGGCGACTAATTGGTAGGAGTCGAGAGGTGAAGAGTGTATATGTGTGTGTGCGTGTGTGCGTGTGTGTGCGTGTGTGCGTGCGTGTGTGTGTGAGTGTGTGCGTCCGTTCGGCTTGCAGAGATAAGAATACGGCCGAGGCAAGAAGGCCCTGCCTGTCGTAAGTGGCGACTAATGGGTAGGAGTCGAGAGGTGAAGAGTTTATTTGTGTGTGTGTGTGCGTGTGTGTGCGTGTGTGCGTGCGTGTGTGTGTGAGTGTGTGTGTGTCCGTTCGGCTTGCAGAGATAAGAATACGGCCGCGGCAAGAAGGCCCTGCCTGTCGTAAGTGGCGACTAATTGGTAGGAGTCAAGAGGTGAAGAGTGTATGTGTGCGTGCGTGTGGGCGTGTTTGTGTGTGTGTGAGTGTATGTGTGTGTGCGTGTGTGCGTGCGTGTGTGTGTGTTTGTGAGTGTGTGTGTATGTATGTGTGTGTGTCCCTTCGGCTCGCAGAGATAAGAAAACAGCCGTGGCAAGAAAGCGATGCAAATCGTACGGGGCGACTAATGGATAGGAGTCGAGAGGCGAAGAGTGGGCGACTAATATGTAGGAGTCGAGAGGTGAAAAGTGTATGTGTGTGTGCGTGTGTGCGTGTGTGTGTGCGTGTGTGAGTATGTGTGTGTGTTAGTTCGGCTTGCAGAGATAAAAACACGACCGAGGCCAGAAGGCCCTGCCTATCGTAAGAGGCGACTAATAGGTAGGAGTCGAGAGGTGAAGAATGTATGTGTGTGTGCGTGTGGGCGTGTTTGTGTGTGTGTGTTTGTGAGTGTGTGTGTATGTATGTGTGTGTGTCCCTTCGGCTCGCAGAGATAAGAAAACAGCCGTGGCAAGAAAGCGATGCAAATCGTACGGGGCGACTAATCGATAGGAGTCGAGAGGCGAAGAGTGGACGACTAATAAGTAGGAGTCGAGAGGTGAGAAGTGTATGTGTGTGTGCGTGTGTGCGTGTATGTGTGCGTGTGTGAGTATGTGTGTGTGTCCGTTCGGCTTGCAGTGATAAGAACACGGCCAAGGCAAGAAGGCCCTTCCTATCGTAAGAGGCGACTAATAGGTAGGAGTCGAGAGGTGAAGAATGTATGTGTGTGTGCGTGTGGGCGTGTTTGTGTGTGTGTGAGTGTATGTGTGTGTGCGTGTGTGCGTGCGTGTGTGTGTGTGTGTGTGTTTGTGAGTGTGTGTGTATGTATGTGTGTGTGTCCCTTCGGCTCGCAGAGATAAGAAAACAGCCGTGGCAAGAAGGCGATGCAAATCGTACGGGGCGACTAATGGGTAGGAGTCGAGATGTAAAGAGTGGGCGACTAATAAGTAGGAGTCGAGAGGTGAAGAGAGTATGTGTGTGGGTGCGTGTGTGCGTGTGTGTGTGCGTGTGTGTGTATGTGTGTGTGTCCGTTCGGCTCGCAGAGATCAGAACACGGCCGTGGTATGAAGTCCCTGCCTGTCGTAAGAGGCGACTAATGAATAGGAGTCGAGAGGTGAAGAGTGTATGCGTCTTTGTGTGTGTGCGTGTGTTTGTGCGTGTGTGAGTATGTGTGTGTGTATGTGTGTGTGTGTGTCCGTTTGGCTTGCAGAGATAAGAATACGGCCGAGGCAAGAACGCCCTGCCTGTCTTAAGAGGCGACTAATGGATATTAGTCGAGAGGTGGAGAGTGTGTGCGTGTGCGTGTACGTGTGCGTGTGTGCGTGTGTGCCTGTGTGCGTGTGTTTGTGTGTGCGTGTGTGTGTGTGTCCTTTCGGCTCGCAGAGATAAGAATACGTCCGTGGCAAGAAGGCCCTGCCTGTCTTAAGAGGCGACTAATGGATAGGCATCGAGAGGTGGAGAATGTGTGCGTGTGCGTGTGTGCGTGTGTGCCTGTGTGCGTGTGTTTGTGTGTGCGTGTGTGTGTGTCCGTTCGGCTTGCAGAGATAAGAACACGGCAGTGGCAAGAAGTCCCTGCCTGTCGTAAGAGGCGACTAATGGGTAGGAGTCGAGAGGTGAAGAATGTATTTGTGTGTGTGTGTGTGCGTGTGTGTGCGTATGTGCGTGCGTGTGTGTGTGAGTGTGTATGTGTCCGTTCGGCTTGCAGAGATAAGAATACGGCCGAGGCAAGAAGGCCCTGCCTGTCGTAAGTGGCGACTAATTGGTAGGAGTCGAGAGGTGAAGAGTGTATGTGTGTGTGTGTGTGTGCGTGTGTGGGTGTGTGTGTGTTTGTGCGTGTGTAAGTGTGTGTGTGTATGTATGCGTGTCCATTCGGCTCGCAGAGATTAGAATACGGCCGAGGCAAGAAGGCCATGCCTGTCGTAAGAGGCAACTAATGGGTAGGAGTCGAGAGGTGAAGAGTGTATGTGTGTGTGTGCGTGTGTGCGTGTGTGTGTGCGTGTATGAGTGTGTGTGTCCGGTCGGCTCGCAGTGATAAGGACACGTCCGTGCCAAGAAGGCCCTGCCTGTCGTAAGCAGCGACTAATGCGTAGGAGTCGAGTGGTGAAGAGTGTATGTGTGTAAGTGCGTGTGTGCGTGTGTGTGCGTGTGTGAGTGTGTGTGTGTGTCCAGTCGGCTCTCAGAGATAAGAATACGGCCGAGGCAAGAAGGCCCTGCCTGTCGTAAGTGGCGACTAATTGGTAGGAGTCGAGAGGTGAAGAGTGTATGTGTGTGTGTGTGTGCGTGTGTGGGTCTGTGTGTGTTTGTGCGTGTGTAAGTGTGTGTGTGTATGTATGCGTGTCCATTCGGCTCGCAGAGATTAGAATACGGCCGAGGCAAGAAGGCCATGCCTGTCGTAAGAGGCAACTAATGGGTAGGAGTCGAGAGGTGAAGAGTGTATGTGTGTGTGTGCGTGTGTGCGTGTGTGTGTGCGTGTGTGAGTGTGTGTGTCCGGTCGGCTCGCAGTGATAAGGACACGTCCGTGCCAAGAAGGCCCTGCCTGTCGTAAGCAGCGACTAATGCGTAGGAGTCGAGTGGTGAAGAGTGTATGTGTGTAAGTGCGTGTGTGCGTGTGTGTGCGTGTGTGAGTGTGTGTGTGTGTCCAGTCGGCTCTCAGAGATAAGAACACGGCCGTGGCAAAAAGGCCCTGCCTGTCGTAAGAGGCGACTAATGGGTAGGAGTCGAGTGGTGAAGAGTGTATATGTGTGTGCGTATGTGCGTGTGTGTGCGTGTGAGAGTGTGTGTGTATGTGTGTGTGTCCGTTCGGCTTGTAGAGATAAGAGCACGACCGAGGCAAGAAGGCCCTGCCTATCGTAAGAGGCGACTAATAGGTAGGAGTCAAGAGGTGAAGAGTGTATGTGTGTGTGTGCGTGTGTGCGTGTGTGTGTGTGTATGTGTGTGTGTATCCCTTCTGCTCGCAGAGATAAGAATACGTCCGTGGCAAGAAGGCCATGCTTGCTGTAAGAAGCGACTAATGAGTAGGAGTCGAGGGGTGAAGCGTGTATGTGTGTATGTGTGCAAGTGTGTGTGTGTGTGTGTTCGTTCGGCTCGCAGAGATAGGTATACGTCCGTGGCAAGAAGGCCCTGCCTGTCTTAAGAGGCGACTAATGGATAGGAGTCGAGAGGTGGAGAGTGTGTGCGTGTGCGTGTGCGTGTGGGTGCGTGTGTAAGTGTGTGTGTATGTGTGTGTGTCTGTTTGGCTTGCAGAGATAAAAATACGGCAGAGGCAAGAAGGCCCTGCCTCTTGTAATGGGCGACTAATAAGTAGGAGTCGAGAGGTGAAGAGTGTATGTGTGTGTGTGTGCGTGTGTGCGTGTGTGTGTGCGTGTGTGAGTATGTGTGTGTATTAGTTCGGCTTGCAGAAATAAGAACACGACCGAGGCAAGCAGGCCCTGCCTATCGTAATAGGCGACTAATAGGTAGGAGTCGAGAGGTGAAGAATGTATGTGTGTGTGTGCGTGTGTGCGTGTGTGTGTGAGTGTGTGAGTGTGTGTGTGTCCGTTCGGCTTGCAGAGATAAGAACACCCCCAAGGCAAGAAGGCCCTGCCTGTGGTAAGAGGCGACTAATAAGTAGGAGTCGATAGGTGAAGAGTGTATGTGTGTGTGTGTGCGTGTGTGCGTGTGTGTGTGCGTGTGTAAGTATGTGTGTGTGTGTGTCCGTTCGTCTTGCAGAAATAAGAACACGGCCGAGGCAAGAAGGCCCTGCCTGTCGTGAGAGGCGACTAATAGGTAGGATTAGAGAGGTGAAGAGTGTATGTGTGCGTATGTGCGTGTGTGTGTGTGAGTGTGTGTGTGTGTGTATGTGTGTGTGTGTGTGTGTCCCTTCGCTCGCAGAGATAAGAAAAAAGCGGTGGCAAGAAGGCCATGCCTGTCGTAAGTGGCGACTAATGGATAGAAGTCGAGAGGTGGAGAGTGTGTGCGTGTGCGTGTGCGTGTGCGTGTGCGTGTGCGTGTGTGTGTGTGTGCGTGTGTGTGTGTGTCCGTTTGTCTTGCAGAGATAAAAACACGGCCGTGGCAAGAAGTCCCTGCCTGTCGTAAGAGGAGAATAATGGGTAGGAGTCGAGAGGTGAAGAGTGTATGTGTGTGTGCGTGTGTGCGTGCGTGTGTGAGTGTGTGTGTGTATGTGTGTGTGTCAGTGTGTGTGTGTGTGTCCGGTCGGCTCGCAGAGATAAGAATACGGCCGAGGCAAGAAGGCCCTGCCTCTTGTAAGGGGCGACTAATAAGTAGGAGTCGAGAGGTGAAGAGTGTATGTGTGTATGCGTGTGTGCGTGTGTGCGTGTGTGAGTATGTGTGTTTGTTAGTTCGGTTTGCAGAGATAAGAGCACAACCGAGGCAAGAAGGCCCTGCCTATCGTAAGAGGCGACTAATAGGTAGGAGTCGAGAGGTGAAGAGTGTATGTGTGTGTGTGCGTGTGTGTGCGTGTGAGCGTGCGTGTGTGTGTGAGTGTGTGTGTGTGTCCGTTCGGCTTGCAGAGATAAGAATACGGCCAAGGCAAGAAGGCATTGCCTGTCGTAAGTGGCGACTAATTGGTAGGAGTCGAGAGGTGAAGAGTGTATATGTGTGTGTGCGTGTGTGCGTGTGTGTGCGTGTGTGCGTGCGTGTGTGTGTGAGTGTGTGCGTCCGTTCGGCTTGCAGAGATAAGAATACGGCCGAGGCAAGAAGGCCCTGCCTGTCGTAAGTGGCGACTAATGGGTAGGAGTCGAGAGGTGAAGAGTTTATTTGTGTGTGTGTGTGCGTGTGTGTGCGTGTGTGCGTGCGTGTGTGTGTGAGTGTGTGTGTGTGTCCGTTCGGCTTGCAGAGATAAGAATACGGCCGCGGCAAGAAGGCCCTGCCTGTCGTAAGTGGCGACTAATTGGTAGGAGTCGAGAGGTGAAGAGTGTATGTGTGTGTGCGTGTGTGCGTGTGTGTGCGTGTGTAAGTGTGTGTGTATGTGTGTGTCTGTTTGGCTTGCAGAGATAAGAATACGGCCGAGGCAAGAAGGCCCTGCCTGTCGTGAGAGGCGACTAATAGGTAGGATTAGAGAGGTGAAGAATGTATGTGTGTGCGTATGTGCGTGTTTGTGTGTGTGTGTGAGTGTATGTGTGTGTGTGTGTCCCTTCGCTCGCAGAGATAAGAAAAAAGCGGTGGCAAGAAGGCCATGCCTGTCGTAAGAGGCGACTAATAGATAGGAGTCGAGAGGTGGAGAGTGTGTGCGTGTGCGGGTGCGTGTGCGTGTGTGTGTGTGCGTGTGTGTGTGTCCGTTTGGCTTGCAGAGATAAGAACACGGCTGTGGCAAGAAGTCCCTGCCTGTCGTAAGAGGAGAATAATGGGTAGGAGTCGAGAGGTGAAGAGTGTATGTATGTGTGTGCGTGTGTGCGTGCGTGTGTGAGTGTGTGTGTGTATGTGTGTGTGTCAGTGTGTGTGTGTGTGTCCGGTCGGCTCGCAGAGATGAGAACACGGCCGTGGCAAGAAGGCACTGCCTGTCGTTAAGAGGCGACTAATGGGTAGGAGTCGAGAGGTGAAGAGTGTATGTGTGTGTGCGTGTGTGCGTGCGTGTGTGCGTGTGTAAGTATGTGTGTGTGTGTCCGTTCGTCTTGCAGAAATAAGAACACGGCCGAGGCAAGAAGGCCCTGCCTGTCGTGAGAGGCGACTAATAGGTAGGATTAGAGAGGTGAAGAATGTATGTGTGTGTGCGTGTGTGCTTGCGTATGTGCGTGTGTGTGTGTGAGTGTGTGTGTGTATGTGTGTGTGTCTCCCTTCGCTCGCAGAGATAAGAAAAAAGCGGTGGCAAGAAGGCCATGCCTGTCGTAAGAGGCGACTAATGGATAGGAGTCGAGAGGTAGAGAGTGTGTGCGTGTGCGTGTGCGTGTGTGTGTGTGTTCGTGTGTGTGTGTCCGTTTGGCTTGCAGAGATAAAAACACGGCCGTGGCAAGAAGTCCCTGCCTGTCGTAAGAGGAGAATAATGGGTAGGAGTCGAGAGGTGAAGAGTGTATGTGTGTGTGCGTGTGTGCGTACGTGTGTGAGTGTGTGTGTGTGTATGTGTGTGTGTCAGTGTGTGTGTGTGTCCGGTCGGCTCGCAGAGATGAGAACACGGCCGTGGCAAGAAGGCACTGCCTGTCGTTAAGAGGCAAATAATGGGTAGGAGTCGAGAGGTGAAGAGTGTATGTGTGTATGCGTGTGTGCGTGTGTGCGTGTGTGAGTATGTGTGTTTGTTAGTTCGGCTTGCAGAGATAAGAGCACAACCGAGGCAAGAAGGCCCTGCCTATCGTAAGAGGCGACTAATAGGTAGGAGTCGAGAGGTGAAGAGTGTATGTGTGTGTGTGCGTGTGTGCGTGTGTGCGTGTGTGTGCGTGTGAGAGTGCGTGTGTGTGTGAGTGTGTGTGTGTCCGTTCGGCTTGCAGAAATAAGAATACGGCCGAGGCAAGAAGGCCCTGCCTGTCGTAAGTGGCGACTAATTGGTAGGAGTCGAGAGGTGAAGAGTGTATGTGTGTGTGTGCGAGTGTGCGTGTGTGTGTGTGTGTGTGTGCGTGCGTGTGTGTGTGAGTGTGTGCGTCCGTTCGGCTTGCAGAGATAAGAATACGGCCGAGGCAAGAAGGCCCTGCCTGTCGTAAGTGGCGACTAATGGGTAGGAGTCGAGAGGTGAAGAGTGTATTTGTGTGTGTGTGTGTGTGCGTGTGTGTGCGTGTGTGCGTGCGTGTGTGTGTGAGTGTGTGTGTGTCCGTTCGGCTTGCAGAGATAAGAATACGGCCGCGGCAAGAAGGCCCTGCCTGTCGTAAGTGGCGACTAATTGGTAGGAGTCGAGAGGTGAAGAGTGTATGTGTGTGTGTGCGTGTGTGCGTGTGTGTGCGTGTGTAAGTGTGTGTGTATGTGTGTGTGTCTGTTTGGCTTGCAGAGATGAGAATACGGCCGAGGCAAGAAGGCCCTGCCTGTCGTGAGAGGCGACTACTAGGTAGGATTAGAGAGGTGAAGAATGTATGTGTGTGCGTATGTGCGTGTTTGTGTGTGTGAGTGTATGTGTGTGTGCGTGTGTGCGTGCGTGTGTGCATGTGTGTGTGAGTGTGTGTGTGTATGTGTGTGTGTCCCTTCGCTCGCAGAGATAAGAAAAAAGCGGTGGCAAGAAGGCCATGCCTGTCGTAAGAGGCGACTAATGGATAGGAGTCGAGAGGTGGAGAGTGTGTGCGTGTGCGGGTGCGTGTGCGTGTGTGTGTGTGCGTGTGTGTGTGTCCGTTTGGCTTGCAGAGATAAGAACACGGCCGTGGCAAGAAGTCCCTGCCTGTCGTAAGAGGAGAATAATGGGTAGGAGTCGAGAGGTGAAGAGTGTATGTATGTGTGTGCGTGTGTGCGTGCGTGTGTGAGTGTGTGTGTGTATGTGTGTGTGTCAGTGTGTGTGTGTGTCCGGTCGGCTCGCAGAGATGAGAACACGGCCGTGGCAAGAAAGCACTGCCTGTCGTAAGTGGCGACTAATTGGTAGGAGTCGAGAGGTGAAGAGTGCATGTGTGTGTGTGCGTGTGTGCGTGTGTGTGCGTGTGTGCGTGCGTCTGTGTTTGAGTGTGTGTGTGTCCGTTCGGCTTGCAGAGATAAGAATACGGCCGAGGCAAGAAGGCCCTGCCTGTCGTAAGTGGCGACTAATGGGTAGGAGTCGAGAGGTGAAGAGTGTATTTGTGTGTGTGTGTGTGTGTGCGTGTGTGTGCGTGTGTGCGTGCGTGTGTGTGTGAGTGTGTGTGTGTCCGTTCGGCTTGCAGAGATAAAAATACGGCCGAGGCAAGAAGGCCCTGCCTGTCGTAAGTGGCGACTAATTGGTAGGAGTCGGGAGGTGAAGAGTGTATGTGTGTGTGTGCGTGTGTGCGTGTGTGTGCGTGTGTAAGTGTGTGTGTATGTGTGTGTGTGTCTGTTTGGCTTGCAGAGATAAGAATACGGCCGAGGCAAGAAGGCCCTCTCTCTTGTAAGGGGCGACTAATAGGTAGGAGTCGAAAGGTGAATAGTGTATGTGTGTGTGTGTGTGTGTGTGCGTGTGTGGGTGTGTGTGTGTTTGTGCGTGTGTAAGTGTGTGTGTGTAGGTATGTGTGTGTCCATTCGGCTCGCAGAGATTAGAATACGGCCGAGGCAAGAAGGCCATGCCTGTCGTAAGAGGCAACTAATGGGTAGGAGTCGAGAGGTGAAAAGTGTTTTTGTGTGTGTGCGTGTGTGTGCGTGTGTGCGTGCTTGTGTGTGTGAGTGTGTATGTGTCCGTTCGGCTTGCAGAGATAAGAATACGGCCAAGGCAAGAAGGCCTTGCCAGTCGTAAGAGGCGACTAATGGGTAGGAGTCGAGAGGTGAAGAGTGTATGTGTGTGTGTGCGTGTGTGTGCGTGTGTGAGTGTGTGTGTCCTGTCGGCTCGCAGTGACAAGGAAGCGTCCGTGCCAAGAAGGCCCTGCCCGTCGTAAGCGGCGACTAATGCGTAGGAGTCGAGAGGTGAAGAGTGTATGTGTGTAAGTGCGTGTGTTTGTGTGTGTGCGTGTGTGAGTGTGTGAGTGTGCCCGGTCGGCTCGCAGAGATAAGAACACGGCCGTGGCAAGAAGGCCCTGCCTGTCGTAAGAGGCGACTAATGGGTAGGAGTCGAGAGGTGTAGAGTGTATGTGTGTGTGAGTGTGCGTGTGTGTGCGTGTGTGAGTGTGTGTGTGTATTTGTGTGTGTGAGTGTGTGTGTGTCCAGTCGGCTCGCAGAGATAAGAACACGGCCGTGGCAAGAAGGCCCTGCCTGTCGTAAGAGGCGACTAATGGGTAGGAGTCGAGAGGTGTAGAGTGTATGTGTGTGTGAGTGTGCGTGTGTGTGCGTGTGTGAGTGTGTGTGTGTATTTGTGTGTGTGAGTGTGTGTGTGTCCAGTCGGCTCGCAGAGATAAGAACACGGCCGTGGCAAGAAGGCCCTGCCTGTCGTAAGAGGCGACTAATGGGTAGGAGTCGAGAGGTGAAGAGTGTATGTGTGTGTGAGTGTGCGTGTGTGCGTGTGTGTGCGTGTGTGTGCGTATGTGCGTGCGTGTGTGTGTGAGTGTGTATATGTCCGTTCGGCTTGCAGAGATAAGAATACGGCCGAGGCAAGAATGCCCTGCCTGTCGTAAGTGGCGACTAATTGGTAGGAGTCGAGAGGTGAAAAGTGTTTTTGTGTGTGTGCGTGTGTGTGCGTGTGTGCGTGCTTATGTGTGTGAGTGTGTATGTGTCCGTTCGGCTTGCAGAGATAAGAATACGGCCGAGGCAAGAAGGCCCTGCCTGTCATAAGTGGCGACTAATTGGTAGGAGTCGAGAGGTGAAGAGTGTATGTGTGTGTGTGTGTGTGTGCGTGTGTGGGTGTGTGTGTGTTTGTGCGTGTGTAAGTGTGTGTGTGTATGTATGCGTGTCCATTCGGCTCGCAGAGATTAGAATACGGCCGAGGCAAGAAGGCCATGCCTGTCGTAAGAGGCAACTAATGGGTAGGAGTCGAGAGGTGAAGAGTGTATGTGTGTGTGTGCGTGTGTGCGTGTGTGTGTGCGTGTGTGAGTGTGTGTGTCCGGTCGGCTCGCAGTGATAAGGACACGTCCGTGCCAAGAAGGCCCTGCCTGTCGTAAGCAGCGACTAATGCGTAGGAGTCGAGTGGTGAAGAGTGTATGTGTGTAAGTGCGTGTGTGCGTGTGTGTGCGTGTGTGAGTGTGTGTGTGTGTCCAGTCGGCTCTCAGAGATAAGAACACGGCCGTGGCAAGAAGGCCCTGCCTGTCGTAAGAGGCGACTAATGGGTAGGAGTCGAGAGGTAAAGAGTGTATGTGTGTGTGAGTGTGCGTGTGTGCGTGTGTGTGCATGTGTGAGTGTGTGTGTGTATTTGTGTGTGTGAGTGTGTGTGTCCAGTCGGCTCGCAGAGATACGAACACGGCCGTGGCAAAAAGGCCCTGCCTGTCGTAAGAGGCGACTAATGGGTAGGAGTCGAGTGGTGAAGAGTGTATATGTGTGTGCGTATGTGCGTGTGTGTGTGCGTGTGAGAGTGTGTGTGTATGTGTGTGTGTGTCCGTTCGGCTTGTAGAGATAAGAGCACGACCGAGGCAAGAAGGCCCTGCCTATCGTAAGAGGCGACTAATAGGTAGGAGTCAAGAGGTGAAGAGTGTATGTGTGTGTGTGCGTGTGTGCGTGTGTGTGTGTGTGTATGTGTGTGTGTATCCCTTCGGCTCGCAGAGATAAGAATACGTCCGTGGCAAGAAGGCCATGCTTGCTGTAAGAAGCGACTAATGAGTAGGAGTCGAGGGGTGAAGCGTGTATGTGTGTATGTGTGCAAGTGTGTGTGTGTGTGTGTCCGTTCGGCTCGCAGAGATAGGTATACGTCCGTGGCAAGAAGGCCCTGCCTGTCTTAAGAGGCGACTAATGGATATGAGTCGAGAGGTGGAGAGTGTGTGCGTGTGCGTGTGCGTGTGGGTGCGTGTGTAAGTGTGTGTGTATGTGTGTGTGTCTGTTTGGCTTGCAGAGATAAAAATACGGCAGAGGCAAGAAGGCCCTGCCTCTTGTAATGGGCGACTAATAAGTAGGAGTCGAGAGGTGAAGAGTGTATGTGTGTGTGTGCGTGTGTGCGTGTGTGTGTGCGTGTGTGAGTATGTGTGTGTATTAGTTCGGCTTGCAGAAATAAGAACACGACCGAGGCAAGCAGGCCCTGCCTATCGTAATAGGCGACTAATAGGTAGGAGTCGAGAGGTGAAGAGTGTATGTGTGTGTGTGTGCGTGTGTGCGTGTGTGTGTGCGTGTGTAAGTATGTGTGTGTGTGTGTCCGTTCGTCTTGCAGAAATAAGAACACGGCCGAGGCAAGAAGGCCCTGCCTGTCGTGAGAGGCGACTAATAGGTAGGATTAGAGAGGTGAAGAATGTATGTGTGTGTGCGTGTGTGCGTGCGTATGTGCGTGTGTGTGTGTGAGTGTGTGTGTGTGTGTGTATGTGTGTGTGTGTGTCCCTTCGCTCGCAGAGATAAGAAAAAAGCGGTGGCAAGAAGGCCATGCCTGTCGTAAGTGGCGACTAATTGGTAGGAGTCGAGAGGTGAAGAGTGTGTGCGTGTGCGTGTGCGTGTGCGTGTGCGTGTGTGTGTGTGTGCGTGTGTGTGTGTGTCCGTTTGTCTTGCAGAGATAAAAACACGGCCGTGGCAAGAAGTCCCTGCCTGTCGTAAGAGGAGAATAATGGGTAGGAGTCGAGAGGTGAAGAGTGTATGTGTGTGTGCGTGTGTGCGTGCGTGTGTGAGTGTGTGTGTGTATGTGTGTGTGTCAGTGTGTGTGTGTGTGTCCGGTCGGCTCGCAGAGATAAGAACACGGCCGAGGCAAGAAGGCCCTGCCTCTTGTAAGGGGCGACTAATAAGTAGGAGTCGAGAGGTGAAGAGTGTATGTGTGTATGCGTGTGTGCGTGTGTGCGTGTGTGAGTATGTGTGTTTGTTAGTTCGGTTTGCAGAGATAAGAGCACAACCGAGGCAAGAAGGCCCTGCCTATCGTAAGAGGCGACTAATCGGTAGGAGTCGAGAGGTGAAGAGTGTATGTGTGTGTGTGCGTGTGTGTGCGTGTGAGCGTGCGTGTGTGTGTGAGTGTGTGTGTGTGTCCGTTCGGCTTGCAGAGATAAGAATACGGCCAAGGCAAGAAGGCCCTGCCTGTCGTAAGTGGCGACTAATTGGTAGGAGTCGAGAGGTGAAGAGTGTATATGTGTGTGTGCGTGTGTGCGTGTGTGTGCGTGTGTGCGTGCGTGTGTGTGTGAGTGTGTGCGTCCGTTCGGCTTGCAGAGATAAGAATACGGCCGAGGCAAGAAGGCCCTGCCTGTCGTAAGTGGCGACTAATGGGTAGGAGTCGAGAGGTGAAGAGTTTATTTGTGTGTGTGTGTGCGTGTGTGTGCGTGTGTGCGTGCGTGTGTGTGTGAGTGTGTGTGTGTCCGTTCGGCTTGCAGAGATAAGAATACGGCCGCGGCAAGAAGGCCCTGCCTGTCGTAAGTGGCGACTAATTGGTAGGAGTCAAGAGGTGAAGAGTGTATGTGTGTGTGCGTGTGGGCGTGTTTGTGTGTGTGTGAGTGTATGTGTGTGTGCGTGTGTGCGTGCGTGTGTGTGTGTTTGTGAGTGTGTGTGTATGTATGTGTGTGTGTCCCTTCGGCTCGCAGAGATAAGAAAACAGCCGTGGCAAGAAAGCGATGCAAATCGTACGGGGCGACTAATGGATAGGAGTCGAGAGGCGAAGAGTGGGCGACTAATATGTAGGAGTCGAGAGGTGAAAAGTGTATGTGTGTGTGCGTGTGTGCGTGTGTGTGTGCGTGTGTGAGTATGTGTGTGTGTTAGTTCGGCTTGCAGAGATAAAAACACGACCGAGGCCAGAAGGCCCTGCCTATCGTAAGAGGCGACTAATAGGTAGGAGTCGAGAGGTGAAGAATGTATGTGTGTGTGCGTGTGGGCGTGTTTGTGTGTGTGTGTTTGTGAGTGTGTGTGTATGTATGTGTGTGTGTCCCTTCGGCTCGCAGGGATAAGAAAACAGCCGTGGCAAGAAAGCGATGCAAATTGTACGGGGCGACTAATCGATAGGAGTCGAGAGGCGAAGAGTGGACGACTAATAAGTAGGAGTCGAGAGGTGAGAAGTGTATGTGTGTGTGCGTGTGTGCGTGTATGTGTGCGTGTGTGAGTATGTGTGTGTGTCCGTTCGGCTTGCAGTGATAAGAACACGGCCAAGGCAAGAAGGCCCTTCCTATCGTAAGAGGCGACTAATAGGTAGGAGTCGAGAGGTGAAGAATGTGTGTGTGTGCGTGTGTGCGTGCGTGTGTGTGTGTGTTTGTGAGTGTGTTTGTATGTATGTGTGTGTGTCCCTTCGGCTCGCAGAGATAAGAAAACAGCCGTGGCAAGAAAGCGATGCAAATCGTACGGGGCGACTAATCGATAGGAGTCGAGAGGCGAAGAGTGGGCGACTAATAAGTAGGAGTCGAGAGGTGAGAAGTGTATGTGTGTGTGCGTGTGTGCGTGTATGTGTGCGTGTGTGAGTATGTGTGTGTGTCCGTTCGGCTTGCAGTGATAAGAAAACGGCCAAGGCAAGAAGGCCCTTCCTATCGTAAGAGGCGACTAATAGGTAGGAGTCGAGAGGTGAAGAATGTATGTGTGTGTGCGTGTGGGCGTGTTTGTGTGTGTGTGAGTGTATGTGTGTGTGCGTGTGTGCGTGCGTGTGTGTGTGTGTGTGTTTGTGAGTGTGTGTGTATGTATGTGTGTGTGTCCCTTCGGCTCGCAGAGATAAGAAAACAGCCGTGGCAAGAAGGCGATGCAAATCGTACGGGGCGACTAATAAGTAGGAGTCGAGATGTGAAGAGTGGGCGACTAATAAGTAGGAGTCGAGAGGTGAAGAGAGTATGTGTGTGGTTGCGTGTGTGCGTGTGTGTGTGCGTGTGTGTGTATGTGTGTGTGTGTCCGTTCGGCTCGCAGAGATCAGAACACGGCCGTGGTATGAAGTCCCTGCCTGTCGTAAGAGGCGACTAATGAATAGGAGTCGAGAGGTGAAGAGTGTATGCGTCTTTGTGTGTGTGCGTGTGTGAGTATGTGTGTTTGTATGTGTGTGTGTGTGTGTCCGTTTGGCTTGCAGAGATAAGAATACGGCCGAGGCAAGAACGCCCTGCCTGTCTTAAGAGGCGACTAATGGATATTAGTCGAGAGGTGGAGAGTGTGTGCGTGTGCGTGTACGTGTGCGTGTGTGCGTGTGTGCCTGTGTGCGTGTGTTTGTGTGTGCGTGTGTGTGTGTGTCCTTTCGGCTCGCAGAGATAAGAATACGTCCGTGGCAAGAAGGCCCTGCCTGTCTTAAGAGGCGACTAATGGATAGGCATCGAGAGGTGGAGAATGTGTGCGTGTGCGTGTGTGCGTGTGTGCCTGTGTGCGTGTGTTTGTGTGTGCGTGTGTGTGTGTGTGTCCGTTCGGCTTGCAGAGATAAGAACACGGCAGTGGCAAGAAGTCCCTGCCTGTCGTAAGAGGCGACTAATGGGTAGGAGTCGAGAGGTGAAGAATGTATTTGTGTGTGTGTGTGTGTGCGTGTGTGTGCGTATGTGCGTGCGTGTGTGTGTGAGTGTGTATATGTCCGTTCGGCTTGCAGAGATAAGAATACGGCCGAGGCAAGAATGCCCTGCCTGTCGTAAGTGGCGACTAATTGGTAGGAGTCGAGAGGTGAAAAGTGTTTTTGTGTGTGTGCGTGTGTGTGCGTGTGTGCGTGCTTGTGTGTGTGAGTGTGTATGTGTCCGTTCGGCTTGCAGAGATAAGAATACGGCCGAGGCAAGAAGGCCCTGCCTGTCGTAAGTGGCGACTAATTGGTAGGAGTCGAGAGGTGAAGAGTGTATGTGTGTGTGTGTGTGCGTGTGTGGGTGTGTGTGTGTTTGTGCGTGTGTAAGTGTGTGTGTGTATGTATGCGTGTCCATTCGGCTCGCAGAGATTAGAATACGGCCAAGGCAAGAAGGCCATGCCTGTCGTAAGAGGCAACTAATGGGTAGGAGTCGAGAGGTGAAGAGTGTATGTGTGTGTGTGCGTGTGTGCGTGTGTGTGTGCGTGTGTGAGTGTGTGTGTCCGGTCGGCTCGCAGAGATACGAACACGGCCGTGGCAAAAAGGCCCTGCCTGTCGTAAGAGGCGACTAATGGGTAGGAGTCGAGTGGTGAAGAGTGTATATGTGTGTGCGTATGTGCGTGTGTGTGCGTGTGTGAGTGTGTGTGTGTGTCCAGTCGGCTCTCAGAGATAAGAACACGGCCGTGGCAAGAAGGCCCTGCCTGTCGTAAGAGGCGACTAATGGGTAGGAGTCGAGAGGTGAAGAGTGTATGTGTGTGTGAGTGTGCGTGTGTGCGTGTGTGTGCATGTGTGAGTGTGTGTGTGTATTTGTGTGTGAGTGTGTGTGTCCAGTCGGCTCGCAGAGATACGAACACGGCCGTGGCAAAAAGGCCCTGCCTGTCGTAAGAGGCGACTAATGGGTAGGAGTCGAGTGGTGAAGAGTGTATATGTGTGTGCGTATGTGCGTGTGTGTGCGTGTGAGAGTGTGTGTGTATGTGTGTGTGTGTCCGTTCGGCTTGTAGAGATAAGAGCACGACCGAGGCAAGAAGGCCCTGCCTATCGTAAGAGGCGACTAATAGGTAGGAGTCAAGAGGTGAAGAGTGTATGTGTGTGTGTGCGTGTGTGCGTGTGTGTGTGTGTATGTGTGTGTGTATCCCTTCGGCTCGCAGAGATCAGAATACGTCCGTGGCAAGAAGGCCATGCTTGCTGTAAGAAGCGACTAATGAGTAGGAGTCGAGGGGTGAAGCGTGTATGTGTGTATGTGTGCAAGTGTGTGTGTGTGTGTGTTCGTTCGGCTCGCAGAGATAGGTATACGTCCGTGGCAAGAAGGCCCTGCCTGTCTTAAGAGGCGACTAATGGATAGGAGTCGCGAGGTGGAGAGTGTGTGCGTGTGCGTGTGCGTGTGGGTGCGTGTGTAAGTGTGTGTGTATGTGTGTGTGTCTGTTTGGCTTGCAGAGATAAAAATACGGCAGAGGCAAGAAGGCCCTGCCTCTTGTAATGGGCGACTAATAAGTAGGAGTCGAGAGGTGAAGAGTGTATGTGTGTGTGTGTGCGTGTGTGCGTGTGTGTGTGCGTGTGTGAGTATGTGTGTGTATTAGTTCGGCTTGCAGAAATAAGAACACGACCGAGGCAAGCAGGCCCTGCCTATCGTAATAGGCGACTAATAGGTAGGAGTCGAGAGGTGAAGAGTGTATGTGTGTCTGTGCGTGTGTGCGTGTGTGTGTGAGTGTGTGAGTGTGTGTGTGTCCGTTCGGCTTGCAGAGATAAGAACACCCCCAAGGCAAGAAGGCCCTGCCTGTGGTAAGAGGCGACTAATAAGTAGGAGTCGATAGGTGAAGAGTGTATGTGTGTGTGTGTGCGTGTGTGCGTGTGTGTGTGCGTGTGTAAGTATGTGTGTGTGTGTGTCCGTTCGTCTTGCAGAAATAAGAACACGGCCGAGGCAAGAAGGCCCTGCCTGTCGTGAGAGGCGACTAATAGGTAGGATTAGAGAGGTGAAGAATGTATGTGTGTGTGCGTGTGTGCGAGCGTATGTGCGTGTGTGTGTGTGAGTGTGTGTGTGTGTGTATGTGTGTGTGTGTGTGTGTCCCTTCGCTCGCAGAGATAAGAAAAAAGCGGTGGCAAGAAGGCCATGCCTGTCGTAAGTGGCGACTAATGGATAGAAGTCGAGAGGTGGAGAGTGTGTGCGTGTGCGTGTGCGTGTGCGTGTGCGTGTGCGTGTGTGTGTGTGTGCGTGTGTGTGTGTGTCCGTTTGTCTTGCAGAGATAAAAACACGGCCGTGGCAAGAAGTCCCTGCCTGTCGTAAGAGGAGAATAATGGGTAGGAGTCGAGAGGTGAAGAGTGTATGTGTGTGTGCGTGTGTGCGTGCGTGTGTGAGTGTGTGTGTGTATGTGTGTGTGTCAGTGTGTGTGTGTGTGTCCGGTCGGCTCGCAGAGATAAGAATACGGCCGAGGCAAGAAGGCCCTGCCTCTTGTAAGGGGCGACTAATAAGTAGGAGTCGAGAGGTGAAGAGTGTATGTGTGTATGCGTGTGTGCGTGTGTGCGTGTGTGAGTATGTGTGTTTGTTAGTTCGGTTTGCAGAGATAAGAGCACAACCGAGGCAAGAAGGCCCTGCCTATCGTAAGAGGCGACTAATAGGTAGGAGTCGAGAGGTGAAGAGTGTATGTGTGTGTGTGCGTGTGTGTGCGTGTGAGCGTGCGTGTGTGTGTGAGTGTGTGTGTGTGTCCGTTCGGCTTGCAGAGATAAGAATACGGCCAAGGCAAGAAGGCCCTGCCTGTCGTAAGTGGCGACTAATTGGTAGGAGTCGAGAGGTGAAGAGTGTATATGTGTGTGTGCGTGTGTGCGTGTGTGTGCGTGTGTGCGTGCGTGTGTGTGTGAGTGTGTGCGTCCGTTCGGCTTGCAGAGATAAGAATACGGCCGAGGCAAGAAGGCCCTGCCTGTCGTAAGTGGCGACTAATGGGTAGGAGTCGAGAGGTGAAGAGTTTATTTGTGTGTGTGTGTGCGTGTGTGTGCGTGTGTGCGTGCGTGTGTGTGTGAGTGTGTGTGTGTCCGTTCGGCTTGCAGAGATAAGAATACGGCCGCGGCAAGAAGGCCCTGCCTGTCGTAAGTGGCGACTAATTGGTAGGAGTCAAGAGGTGAAGAGTGTATGTGTGTGTGCGTGTGGGCGTGTTTGTGTGTATGTGAGTGTATGTGTGTGTGCGTGTGTGCGTGCGTGTGTGTGTGTTTGTGAGTGTGTGTGTATGTATGTGTGTGTGTCCCTTCGGCTCGCAGAGATAAGAAAACAGCCGTGGCAAGAAAGCGATGCAAATCGTACGGGGCGACTAATGGATAGGAGTCGAGAGGCGAAGAGTGGGCGACTAATATGTAGGAGTCGAGAGGTGAAAAGTGTATGTGTGTGTGCGTGTGTGCGTGTGTGTGTGCGTGTGTGAGTATGTGTGTGTGTTAGTTCGGCTTGCAGAGATAAAAACACGACCGAGGCCAGAAGGCCCTGCCTATCGTAAGAGGCGACTAATAGGTAGGAGTCGAGAGGTGAAGAGTGTATGTGTGTGTGCGTGTGTGCGTGTGTGTGCGTGTGTAAGTGTGTGTGTATGTGTGTGTCTGTTTGGCTTGCAGAGATAAGAATACGGCCGAGGCAAGAAGGCCCTGCCTGTCGTGAGAGGCGACTAATAGGTAGGATTAGAGAGGTGAAGAATGTATGTGTGTGCGTATGTGCGTGTTTGTGTGTGTGTGTGTGAGTGTATGTGTGTGTGCGTGTGTGCGTGCGTGTGTGCATGTGTGTGTGAGTGTGTGTGTGTATGTGTGTGTGTGTGTCCCTTCGCTCGCAGAGATAAGAAAAAAGCGGTGGCAAGAAGGCCATGCCTGTCGTAAGAGGCGACTAATGGATAGGAGTCGAGAGGTGGAGAGTGTGTGCGTGTGCGGGTGCGTGTGCGTGTGTGTGTGTGTGCGTGTGTGTGTTTGTTTGGCTTGCAGAGATGAGAACACGGCTGTGGCAAGAAGTCCCTGCCTGTCGTAAGAGGAGAATAATGGGTAGGAGTCGAGAGGTGAAGAGTGTATGTATGTGTGTGCGTGTGTGCGTGCGTGTGTGAGTGTGTGTGTGTATGTGTGTGTGTCAGTGTGTGTGTGTGTCCGGTCGGCTCGCAGAGATGAGAACACGGCCGTGGCAAGAAGGCACTGCCTGTCGTTAAGAGGCGACTAACGGGTAGGAGTCGAGAGGTGAAGAGTGTATGTGTGTGTGCGTGTGTGCGTGCGTGTGTGCGTGTGTAAGTATGTGTGTGTGTGTCCGTTCGTCTTGCAGAAATAAGAACACGGCCGAGGCAAGAAGGCCCTGCCTGTCGTGAGAGGCGACTAATAGGTAGGATTAGAGAGGTGAAGAATGTATGTGTGTGTGCGTGTGTGCTTGCGTATGTGCGTGTGTGTGTGTGAGTGTGTGTGTGTATGTGTGTGTGTCTCCCTTCGCTCGCAGAGATAAGAAAAAAGCGGTGGCAAGAAGGCCATGCCTGTCGTAAGAGGCGACTAATGGATAGGAGTCGAGAGGTAGAGAGTGTGTGCGTGTGCGTGTGCGTGTGTGTGTGTGTTCGTGTGTGTGTGTCCGTTTGGCTTGCAGAGATAAAAACACGGCCGTGGCAAGAAGTCCCTGCCTGTCGTAAGAGGAGAATAATGGGTAGGAGTCGAGAGGTGAAGAGTGTATGTGTGTGTGCGTGTGTGCGTACGTGTGTGAGTGTGTGTGTGTGTATGTGTGTGTGTCAGTGTGTGTGTGTGTCCGGTCGGCTCGCAGAGATGAGAACACGGCCGTGGCAAGAAGGCACTGCCTGTCGTTAAGAGGCAACTAATGGGTAGGAGTCGAGAGGTGAAGAGTGTATGTGTGTATGCGTGTGTGCGTGTGTGCGTGTGTGAGTATGTGTGTTTGTTAGTTCGGCTTGCAGAGATAAGAGCACAACCGAGGCAAGAAGGCCCTGCCTATCGTAAGAGGCGACTAATAGGTAGGAGTCGAGAGGTGAAGAGTGTATGTGTGTGTGCGTGTGTGCGTGTGTGTGCGTGTGAGAGTGCGTGTGTGTGTGAGTGTGTGTGTGTCCGTTCGGCTTGCAGAAATAAGAATACGGCCGAGGCAAGAAGGCCCTGCCTGTCGTAAGTGGCGACTAATTGGTAGGAGTCGAGAGGTGAAGAGTGTATGTGTGTGTGTGCGAGTGTGCGTGTGTGTGTGTGTGTGTGTGTGCGTGCGTGTGTGTGTGAGTGTGTGCGTCCGTTCGGCTTGCAGAGATAAGAATACGGCCGAGGCAAGAAGGCCCTGCCTGTCGTAAGTGGCGACTAATGGGTAGGAGTCGAGAGGTGAAGAGTGTATTTGTGTGTGTGTGTGTGTGTGCGTGTGTGTGCGTGTGTGCGTGCGTGTGTGTGTGAGTGTGTGTGTGTCCGTTCGGCTTGCAGAGATAAGAATACGGCCGCGGCAAGAAGGCCCTGCCTGTCGTAAGTGGCGACTAATTGGTAGGAGTCGAGAGGTGAAGAGTGTATGTGTGTGTGTGCGTGTGTGCGTGTGTGTGCGTGTGTAAGTGTGTGTGTATGTGTGTGTGTCTGTTTGGCTTGCAGAGATAAGAATACGGCCGAGGCAAGAAGGCCCTGCCTGTCGTGAGAGGCGACTACTAGGTAGGATTAGAGAGGTGAAGAATGTATGTGTGTGCGTATGTGCGTGTTTGTGTGTGTGAGTGTATGTGTGTGTGCGTGTGTGCGTGCGTGTGTGCATGTGTGTGTGAGTGTGTGTGTGTATGTGTGTGTGTCCCTTCGCTCGCAGAGATAAGAAAAAAGCGGTGGCAAGAAGGCCATGCCTGTCGTAAGAGGCGACTAATGGATAGGAGTCGAGAGGTGGAGAGTGTGTGCGTGTGCGGGTGCGTGTGCGTGTGTGTGTGTGCGTGTGTGTGTGTCCGTTTGGCTTGCAGAGATAAGAACACGGCCGTGGCAAGAAGTCCCTGCCTGTCGTAAGAGGAGAATAATGGGTAGGAGTCGAGAGGTGAAGAGTGTATGTATGTGTGTGCGTGTGTGCGTGCGTGTGTGAGTGTGTGTGTGTGTATGTGTGTGTGTCAGTGTGTGTGTGTGTCCGGTCAGCTCGCAGAGATGAGAACACGGCCGTGGCAAGAAAGCACTGCCTGTCGTAAGTGGCGACTAATTGGTAGGAGTCGAGAGGTGAAGAGTGCATGTGTGTGTGTGCGTGTGTGCGTGTGTGTGCGTGTGTGCGTGCGTCTGTGTTTGAGTGTGTGTGTGTCCGTTCGGCTTGCAGAGATAAGAATACGGCCGAGGCAAGAAGGCCCTGCCTGTCGTAAGTGGCGACTAATGGGTAGGAGTCGAGAGGTGAAGAGTGTATTTGTGTGTGTGTGTGTGTGTGTGTGCGTGTGTGTGCGTGTGTGCGTGCGTGTGTGTGTGAGTGTGTGTGTGTCCGTTCGGCTTGCAGAGATAAAAATACGGCCGAGGCAAGAAGGCCCTGCCTGTCGTAAGTGGCGACTAATTGGTAGGAGTCGGGAGGTGAAGAGTGTATGTGTGTGTGTGCGTGTGTGCGTGTGTGTGCGTGTGTAAGTGTGTGTGTATGTGTGTGTGTGTCTGTTTGGCTTGCAGAGATAAGAATACGGCCGAGGCAAGAAGGCCCTCTCTCTTGTAAGGGGCGACTAATAGGTAGGAGTCGAAAGGTGAATAGTGTATGTGTGTGTGTGTGTGTGTGCGTGTGTGGGTGTGTGTGTGTTTGTGCGTGTGTAAGTGTGTGTGTGTATGTATGTGTGTGTCCATTCGGCTCGCAGAGATTAGAATACGGCCGAGGCAAGAAGGCCATGCCTGTCGTAAGAGGCAACTAATGGGTAGGAGTCGAGAGGTGAAAAGTGTTTTTGTGTGTGTGCGTGTGTGTGCGTGTGTGCGTGCTTGTGTGTGTGAGTGTGTATGTGTCCGTTCGGCTTGCAGAGATAAGAATACTGCCAAGGCAAGAAGGCCTTGCCAGTCGTAAGAGGCGACTAATGGGTAGGAGTCGAGAGGTGAAGAGTGTATGTGTGTGTGTGCGTGTGTGTGCGTGTGTGAGTGTGTGTGTCCTGTCGGCTCGCAGTGATAAGGAAACGTCCGTGCCAAGAAGGCCCTGCCTGTCGTAAGCGGCGACTAATGCGTAGGAGTCGAGAGGTGAAGAGTGCATGTGTGTAAGTGCGTGTGTTTGTGTGTGTGCGTGTGTGAGTGTGTGAGTGTGCCCGGTCGGCTCGCAGAGATAAGAACACGGCCGTGGCAAGAAGGCCCTGCCTGTCGTAAGAGGCGACTAATGGGTAGGAGTCAAGAGGTGTAGAGTGTATGTGTGTGTGAGTGTGCGTGTGTGTGCGTGTGTGAGTGTGTGTGTGTATTTGTGTGTGTGAGTGTGTGTGTGTCCAGTCGGCTCGCAGAGATAAGAACACGGCCGTGGCAAGAAGGCCCTGCCTGTCGTAAGAGGCGACTAATGGGTAGGAGTCGAGAGGTGAAGAGTGTATGTGTGTGTGAGTGTGCGTGTGTGCGTGTGTGTGCGTGTGTGAGTGTGTGTGTGTATTTGTGTGTGTGAGTGTGTGTGTCCAGTCGGCTCGCAGAAATAAGAACACGGCCGTGTCAAGAAGGCCCTGCCTGTCGTAAGAGGCGACTAATGGGTAGGAGTCGAGTGGTGAAGAGTGTATATGTGTGTGCGTATGTGCGTGTGAGTGCGTGTGAGAGTGTGTGTGTATGTGTGTGTGTGTCCGTTCGGCTTGCAGAGATAAGAGCACGACCGAGGCAAGAAGGCCCTGCCTATCGTAAGAGGCGACTAATAGGTAGGATTCGAGAGGTGGAGAATGTATGTGTGTGTGCGTGTGTGCGTGTTTGTGTGTGTGTGAGTGTATGTGTGTGTGCGTGTGTGCGTGCGTGTGTGAGTATGTGTGTGTGTATGTGTGTGTGTGTGTGTATGTGTGTGTATGTGTGTGTGTATCCCTTCGGCTCGCAGAGATAAGAATACGTCCGTGGCAGGAAGGCCATGCTTGCTGTAAGGAGCGACTAATGGGTAGTAGTCGATAGGTGAAGCGTGTATGTGTGTGTGTGTATGTGTGCAAGTGTGTG
This sequence comes from Diabrotica undecimpunctata, assembly GCF_040954645.1. Taxonomy (NCBI): domain Eukaryota; kingdom Metazoa; phylum Arthropoda; class Insecta; order Coleoptera; family Chrysomelidae; genus Diabrotica; species Diabrotica undecimpunctata. The sequence goes on along the minus strand of NW_027311908.1, from coordinate 612,021 downwards.
TGTGTGTGTCCGTTCGGCTCGCTAAGATAGGTATACGTCCGTGGCAAGAAGGCCCTGCCTGTCTTAAGAGGCGACTAATGGATAGGAATAGAGAGGTGGAGAGTGCGTGCGTGAGCGTGTGCGTGTGTGTGCGTGTGTAAGTGTGTGTGTATGTGTGTGTGTATGTGTGTGTGTCTGTTTGGCTTGCAGAGATAAGAATACGGCCAAGGCAAGAAGGCCCTGCCTCTTGTAATGGGCGACTAATAAGTAGGAGTCGAGAGGTGAAGAGTGTATGTGTGTGTGCGTGTGTGCGTGTTTGTGTGTGTGTGTGAGTGTATGTGTGTGTGCGTGTGTGCGTACGTGTGTGCGTGTGTGAGTATGTGTGTGTGTTAGTTCGGCTTGCAGAAATAAGAACACGACCGAGGCAAGAAGGCCCTGCCTAACGTAAGAGGCAGCTAATAGGTAGAAGTCGAGAGGTGAAGAGTGTATGTGTGTGTGCGTGTGTGCGTGTGTGTGTGCGTGTGTGAGTATGTGTGTGTGTCCGTTCGGCTTGCAGAGATAAGAACACGGCCGAGGCAAGAAGGCCCTGCCTGTCGTGAGAGGCGACTAATAGGTAGGATTAGAGAAGTGAAGAATGTATGTGTGTGTGCGTGTGTGCGTGTTTGTGTGTGTGTGAGTGTATGTGTGTGTGCGTGTGTGCGTGCGTGTATGCGTGTGTGTGTGTGAGTGTGTGTGTGTATGTGTGTGTGTGTGTGTGTCCCTTCGCTCGCAGAGATAAGAAAAAAGCGGTGGCAAGAAGGCCATACCTGTCGTAAGAGGCGACTAATGGATAGGAGTCGAGAGGTGGAGAGTGTGTGCGTGTGCGTGTGCGTGTGCGTGTGCGTGTGTGTGTGTGCGTGTGTGTATGTGTCCGTTTGGCTTGCAGAGATAAAAACACGGCCGTGGCAAGAAGTCCCTGCCTGTCGTAAGAGGAGAATAATGGGTAGGAGTCGAGAGGTGAAGAGTGTATGTGTGTGTGCGTGTGTGCGTGCGTGTGTGAGTGTGTGTGTGTATGTGTGTGTCAGTGTGTGTGTGTGTGTCCGGTCGGCTCGCAGAGATGAGAACACGGCCGTGGCAAGAAGGCACTGCCTGTCGTTAAGAGGCAACTAATGGGTAGGAGTCGAGAGGTGAAGAGTGTATGTGTGTGTGTGTGCGTGTGTGCATGTGTGTGTGTGTGTGTGTGTATATGTTTGTGTCTGTTTGGCTTGCAGAGATAAGAAAACGGCCGAGGCAAGAAGGCCCTGCCTCTTGTAAGGGGCGACTAATAAGTAGGAGTCGAGAGGTGAATAGTGTATGTGTGTATGCGTGTATGCGTGTGTGCGTGTGTGAGTATGTGTGTGTGTTAGTTCGGCTTGCAGAGATAAGAGCACAACCGAGGCAAGAAGGCCCTGCCTATCGTAAGAGGCGACTAATAGGTAGGAGTGGAGAGGTGAAGAGTGTATGTGTGTGTGTGCGTGTGTGCGTGTGTGTGCGTGTGAGCGTGCGTGTGTGTGTGAGTGTGTGTGTGTCCGTTCGGCTTGCAGAGATAAGAATACGGCCGAGGCAAGAAGGCCCTGCCTGTCGTAAGTGGCGACTAATGGGTAGGAGTCGAGAGGTGAAGAGTGTATTTGTGTGTGTGTGTGTGTGTGCGTGTGTGTGCGTGTGTGCGTGCGTGTGTGTGTGAGTGTGTGTGTGTCCGTTCGGCTTGCAGAGATAAGAATACGGCCGAGGCAAGAAGGCCCTGCCTGTCGTAAGTGGCGACTAATTGGTAGGAGTCGAGAGGTGAAGAGTGTATGTGTGTGTGTGCGTGTGTGCGTGTGTGTGCGTGTGTAAGTGTGTGTGTATGTGTGTGTATCTGTTTGGCTTGCAGAGATAAGAATACGGCCGAGGCAAGAAGGCCCTCTCTCTTGTAAGGGGCGACTAATAGGTAGGAGTCGAAAGGTGAATAGTGTATCTGTGTGTGTGTGTGCGTGTGTGGGTGTGTGTGTGTGTTTGTGCGTGTGTAAGTGTGTGTGTATGTATGTGTGTGTCCATTCGGCTCGCAGAGATTAGAATACGGCCGAGGCAAGAAGGCCATGCCTGTCGTAAGAGGCAACTAATGGGTAGGAGTCGAGAGGTGAAAAGTGTTTTTGTGTGTGTGCGTGTGTGTGCGTGTGTGCGTGCTTGTGTGTGTGAGTGTGTATGTGTCCGTTCGGCTTGCAGAGATAAAAATACGGCCGAGGCAAGAAGGCCTTGCCTGTCGTAAGAGGCGACTAATGGGTAGGAGTCGAGAGGTGAAGAGTGTATGTGTGTGTGCGTGTGTGCGTGTATGTGTGTTTGTGCGTGTGTGAGTGTGTGTGAGTGTGTGTGTTTGTCCGCTCGGCTCGCAGAGATAAGATTACGGCCGTGGCAAGAAGGCCCTACCTGTCTTAAGAGGCAACTAATGGATAGGAGTCGAGAGGTGGAGAGTGTGTGCGTGTGCGTGTGCGTGTGCGTGGGTGCGTGTGTGTGCGTGTGTGCGTGTGTGTGTGTGTGTTTGTGTGTGCGTGTGTGTGTGTCCGTTCGGCTTGCAGAGATAAGAACACGGCCGTGGCAAGAAGTCCCTGCCTGTCGTAAGAGGAGAATAATGGGTAGAAGTCGAGAGGTGAATTGTGTATGTGTGTGTGCGTGTGTGCGTGTATGTGTGTTTGTGCGTGTGTGAGTGTGTGTGAGTGTGTGTGCGTGTCCTTTCGGCTCGCAGAGATAAGAATGCGTTCGTTGCAAGAAGGCTCTGCCTGTCTTAAGAGGCGACTAATGGATAGGACTCGAGAGGTGGAGAGTGTGTGCGTGTGCGTGTGCGTTTGCTTGTGTGCGTTTGTGCCTGTGTGCGTGTGTTTGTGTGTGCGTGTGTGTGTGTGTCCGGTCGGCTCGCTGAAATGAGAACACGGCCGTGGCAAGAAGGCCCTGCCTGTCGTAAGAGGCGACTAATGGGTAGAAGTCGAGAGGTGAAGAGTGTATGTGTGTGTGTACGTGTGTGCGTGTGTGTGCGTGTGTGAGTATGTGTGTGTGTCCGTTCGGCTTGCAGAGATAAGAATACGTCCGTGGCAAGAAGGTCATGCCTGTCTTAAGAGGCGACTAATGGATAGGAGTCGAAAGGTGGAGAGTGTATATGTGTGTGTGCGCGTGTGTGCGTGCGTGTGTGTGTGTGTTCTTGTATGTGTGTGTGTGAGTGTGTGTGTCCGGTCGGCTCGCAGAAATAAGAACATGGCCGTGGCAGGAAGGCCTTGCCTGTCGTAAGAGGCGACTAATGGGTAGGGGTCGAGAGGTGAAGAGTGTATGTGTGTGTGTGCGTGTGTGCGTGTGTGTGCGTGTGTGAGTGTGTGTGTATGTGTGTGTGTCCGTCTGGCTTACAGAGGTAAGAATACGGCCAAGGCAAGAAGACCCTGCCAGTTGTAAGGGGCGACTAATAGGTAGGAGTCGAGAGGTGAAGAGTGTATGTGTGTGTGCGTGTGTGCGTGTGTGTGTGCGTGTGTGAGTATGTGTGTGTGTGTCCGTTCGGCTTGCAGAGATAAGAACACGGCCGTGGCAAGAAGTCCCTGCCTATCGTAAGAGGCGACTAATAGGTAGGAGTCGAGAGGTGAAGAATGTATGTGTGTGTGCGTGTGGGCGTGTTTGTGTGTGTGTGTGAGTGTATGTGTGTGTGAGTGTGTGCGTGCGTGTGTGTGTGTTTGTGAGTGTGTGTGTATGTATGTGTGTGTGTCCCTTCGGCTCGCAGAGATAAGAAAACAGCCGTGGCAAGAAAGCGATGCAAATGGTACGGGGCGACTAATGGATAGGAGTCGAGAGGCGAAGAGTGGGCGACTAATAAGTAGGAGTCGAGAGGTGAAAAGTGTATGTGTGTGTGCGTGTGTGTGTGCGTGTGTGAGTATGTGTGTGTGTTAGTTCGGCTTGCAGAGATAAAAACACGACCGAGGCAAGAAGGCCCTGCCTATCGTAAGAGGCGACTAATAGGTAGGAGTCGAGAGGTGAAGAATGTATGTGTGTGCTTGTGGGCGTGTTTGTGTGTGTGTGAGTGTATGTGTGTGTGCGTGTGTGCGTGCGTGCGTGTGTGTGTTTGTGAGTGTGTGTGTATGTATGTGTGTGTGTGTCCCTTCGGCTCGCAGAGATAAGAAAACAGCCGTGGCAAGAAAGCGATGCAAATCGTACGGGGCGACTAATGGATAGGAGTCGAGAGGCGAAGAGTGGGCGACTAATAAATAGGAGTCGAGAGGTGAAAAGTGTATGTGTGTGTGCGTGTGTGCGTGTGTGTGTGCGTGTGTGAGTATGTGTGTGTGTCCGTTCGGCTTGCAGTGATAAGAACACGGCCAAGGCAAGAAGGCCCTGCCTATCGTAAGAGGCGACATATAGGTAGGAGTCGAGAGGTGAAGAATGTATGTGTGTGTGCGTGTGGGCGTGTTTGTGTGTGTGTGTGAGTGTATGTGTGTGTGCGTGTGTGCGTGCGTGTGTGTGTGTGTGTTTGTGAGTGTGTGTGTATGTATGTGTGTGTGTCCCTTCGGCTCGCAGAGATAAGAAAACAGCCGTGGCAAGAAGGCGATGCAAATCGTACGGGGCGACTAATGGGTAGGAGTCGAGATGTGAAGAGTGGCGACTAATAAGTAGAAGTCGAGAGGTGAAGAGAGTATGTGTGTGGGTGCGTGTGTGTGTGTGTGTGTGCGTGTGTGTGTATGTGTGTGTGTCCGTTCGCCTCGCAGAGATAAGAACACGGCCGTGGCAAGAAGTCCCTGCCTGTCGTAAGAGGCGACTAATGAATAGGAGTCGAGAGGTGAAGAGTGTATGTGTCTTTGTGTGTGTGCGTGTGTTTGTGCGTGTGTGAGTATGTGTGTGTGTATGTGTGTGTGTGTCCGTTTGGCTTGCAGAGATAAGAATACGGCCGAGGCAAGAACGACCTGCCTGTCTTAAGAGGCGACTAATGGATATTAGTCGAGAGGTGGAGAGTGTGTGCGTGTGCGTGTACGTGTGCGTGTGTGCGTGTGTGCCTGTGTGCGTGTGTTTGTGTGTGCGTGTGTGTGTGTGTGTCCTTTCGGCTCGCAGAGATAAGAATACGTCCGTGGCAAGAAGGCCCTGCCTGTCTTAAGAGGCGACTAATGGATAGGAATCGAGAGGTGGAGAATGTGTGCGTGTGCGTGTGTGCGTGTGTGCGTGTGTGCCTGTGTGCGTGTGTTTGTGTGTGCGTGTGTGTGTGTCCGTTCGGCTTGCAGAGATAAGAACACGGCCGTGGCAAGAAGTTCCTGCCTGTCGTAAGAGGCGACTAATGGGTAGGAGTCGAGAGGTGAAGAGAGTACGTGAGTGTGTGCGTGTGTGGGTGTGTGTGTGTTTGTGCGTGTGTAAGTGTGTGTGTGTATGTTTGTGTGTGTCCATTCGGCTCGCAGAGATTAGAATACGGCCGAGGCAACAAGGCAATGCCTGTCGTAAGAGGCGACTAATGGGTAGGAGTCGAGATGTGAAGAATGTATTTGTGTGTGTGTGTGTGCGTGTGTGTGCGTGTGTGCGTGCGTGTGTGTGTGAGTGTGTATATGTCCGTTCGGCTTGCAGAGATAAGAATACGGCCGAGGCAAGAATGCCCTGCCTGTCGTAAGTGGCGACTAATTGGTAGGAGTCGAGAGGTGAAAAGTGTTTTTGTGTGTGTGCGTGTGTGTGCGTGTGTGCGTGCTTGTGTGTGTGAGTGTGTATGTATCCGTTCGGCTTGCAGAGATAAGAATACGGCCAAGGCAAGAAGGCCCTGCCTGTCGTAAGTGGCGACTAATTGGTAGGAGTCGAGAGGTGAAGAGTGTATGTGTGTGTGTGTGTGTGCGTGTGTGGGTGTGTGTGTGTTTGTGCGTGTGTAAGTGTGTGTGTGTATGTATGCGTGTCCATTCGGCTTGCAGAGATTAGAATACGGCCGAGGCAAGAAGGCCATGCCTGTCGTAAGAGGCAACTAATGGGTAGGAGTCGAGAGGTGAAGAGTGTACGTGTGTGTGTGCGTGTGTGCGTGTGTGTGTGCGTGTGTGAGTGTGTGTGTCCGGTCGGCTCGCAGTGATAAGGACACGTCCGTGCCAAGAAGGCCCTGCCTGTCGTAAGCGGCGACTAATGCGTAGGAGTCGAGAGGTGAAGAGTGTATGTGTGTAAGTGCGTGTGTGCGTGTGTGTGCGTGTGTGAGTGTGTGTGTGTGTGTCCAGTCGGCTCTCAGAGATAAGAACACATCCGTGGCAAGAAGGCCCTGCCTTTCGTAAGAGGCGACTAATGGGTAGGAGTCGAGAGGTGAAGAGTGTATGTGTGTGTAAGTGTGCGTGTGTGTGCGTGTGTGAGTGTGTGTGTGTATTTGTGTGTGTGAGTGTGTGTGTGTCCAGTCGGCTCGCAGAGATAAGAACACGGCCGTGGCAAGAAGGCCCTGCCTGTCGTAAGAGGCGACTAATGGGTAGGAGTCGAGAGGTGAAGAGTGTATGTGTGTGTGAGTGTGCGTGTGTGCGTGTGTGTGCATGTGTGAGTGTGTGTGTGTATTTGTGTGTGTGAGTGTGTGTGTCCAGTCGGCTCGCAGAGATACGAACACGGCCGTGGCAAGAAGGCCCTGCCTGTCGTAAGAGGCGACTAATGGGTAGGAGTCGAGTGGTGAAGAGTGTATTTGTGTGTGTGTGTGTGTGTGTGCGTGTGTGTGCGTGTGTGCGTGCGTGTGTGTGTGAGTGTGTGTGTGTCCGTTCGGCTTGCAGAGATAAAAATACGGCCGAGGCAAGAAGGCCCTGCCTGTCGTAAGTGGCGACTAATTGGTAGGAGTCGGGAGGTGAAGAGTGTATGTGTGTGTGTGTGTGTGTGTGTGCGTGTGTGTGCGTGTGTGCGTGCGTGTGTGTGTGAGTGTGTGTGTGTCCGTTCGGCTTGCAGAGATAAAAATACGGCCGAGGCAAGAAGGCCCTGCCTGTCGTAAGTGGCGACTAATTGGTAGGAGTCGGGAGGTGAAGAGTGTATGTGTGTGTGTGCGTGTGTGCGTGTGTGTGCGTGTGTAAGTGTGTGTGTATGTGTGTGTGTGTCTGTTTGGCTTGCAGAGATAAGAATACGGCCGAGGCAAGAAGGCCCTGCCTGTCGTAAGTGGCGACTAATGGGTAGGAGTCGAGAGGTGAAGAGTGTATTTGTGTGTGTGTGTGTGTGTGTGTGCGTGTGTGCGTGTGTGTGCGTGTGTGCGTGCGTCTGTGTTTGAGTGTGTGTGTGTCCGTTCGGCTTGCAGAGATAAGAATACGGCCGAGGCAAGAAGGCCCTGCCTGTCGTAAGTGGCGACTAATGGGTAGGAGTCGAGAGGTGAAGAGTGTATTTGTGTGTGTGTGTGTGTGTGTGTGCGTGTGTGCGTGTGTGTGCGTGTGTGCGTGCGTCTGTGTTTGAGTGTGTGTGTGTCCGTTCGGCTTGCAGAGATAAGAATACGGCCGAGGCAAGAAGGCCCTGCCTGTCGTAAGTGGCGACTAATGGCTAGGAGTCGAGAGGTGAAGAGTGTATTTGTGTGTGTGTGTGTGTGTGTGTGCGTGTGTGTGCGTGTGTGCGTGCGTGTGTGTGTGAGTGTGTGTGTGTCCGTTCGGCTTGCAGAGATAAAAATACGGCCGAGGCAAGAAGGCCCTGCCTGTCGTAAGTGGCGACTAATTGGTAGGAGTCGGGAGGTGAAGAGTGTATGTGTGTGTGTGCGTGTGTGCGTGTGTGTGCGTGTGTAAGTGTGTGTGTATGTGTGTGTGTGTCTGTTTGGCTTGCAGAGATAAGAATACGGCCGAGGCAAGAAGGCCCTCTCTCTTGTAAGGGGCGACTAATAGGTAGGAGTCGAAAGGTGAATAGTGTATGTGTGTGTGTGTGTGTGCGTGTGTGGGTGTGTGTGTGTTTGTGCGTGTGTAAGTGTGTGTGTGTATGTATGTGTGTGTCCATTCGGCTCGCAGAGATTAGAATACGGCCGAGGCAAGAAGGCCATGCCTGTCGAAAGAGGCAACTAATGGGTAGGAGTCGAGAGGTGAAAAGTGTTTTTGTGTGTGTGCGTGTGTGTGCGTGTGTGCGTGCTTGTGTGTGTGAGTGTGTATGTGTCCGTTCGGCTTGCAGAGATAAGAATACTGCCAAGGCAAGAAGGCCTTGCCAGTCGTAAGAGGCGACTAATGGGTAGGAGTCGAGAGGTGAAGAGTGTATGTGTGTGTGTGCGTGTGTGTGCGTGTGTGAGTGTGTGTGGCCTGTCGGCTCGCAGTGATAAGGAAACGTCCGTGCCAAGAAGGCCCTGCCTGTCGTAAGCGGCGACTAATGCGTAGGAGTCGAGAGGTGAAGAGTGCATGTGTGTAAGTGCGTGTGTTTGTGTGTGTGCGTGTGTGAGTGTGTGAGTGTGCCCGGTCGGCTCGCAGAGATAAGAACACGGCCGTGGCAAGAAGGCCCTGCCTGTCGTAAGAGGCGACTAATGGGTAGGAGTCGAGAGGTGTAGAGTGTATGTGTGTGTGAGTGTGCGTGTGTGTGCGTGTGTGAGTGTGTGTGTGTATTTGTGTGTGTGAGTGTGTGTGTGTCCAGTCGGCTCGCAGAGATAAGAACACGGCCGTGGCAAGAAGGCCCTGCCTGTCGTAAGAGGCGACTAATGGGTAGGAGTCGAGAGGTGAAGAGTGTATGTGTGTGTGAGTGTGCGTGTGTGCGTGTGTGTGCGTGTGTGAGTGTGTGTGTGTATTTGTGTGTGTGAGTGTGTGTGTCCAGTCGGCTCGCAGAAATAAGAACACGGCCGTGTCAAGAAGGCCCTGCCTGTCGTAAGAGGCGACTAATGGGTAGGAGTCGAGTGGTGAAGAGTGTATATGTGTGTGCGTATGTGCGTGTGAGTGCGTGTGAGAGTGTGTGTGTATGTGTGTGTGTGTCCGTTCGGCTTGCAGAGATAAGAGCACGACCGAGGCAAGAAGGCCCTGCCTATCGTAAGAGGCGACTAATAGGTAGGATTCGAGAGGTGGAGAATGTATGTGTGTGTGCGTGTGTGCGTGTTTGTGTGTGTGTGAGTGTATGTGTGTGTGCGTGTGTGCGTGCGTGTGTGAGTATGTGTGTGTGTATGTGTGTGTGTGTGTGTATGTGTGTGTATGTGTGTGTGTATCCCTTCGGCTCGCAGAGATAAGAATACGTCCGTGGCAGGAAGGCCATGCTTGCTGTAAGGAGCGACTAATGGGTAGTAGTCGATAGGTGAAGCGTGTATGTGTGTGTGTGTATGTGTGCAAGTGTGTGTGTGTGTGTCCGTTCGGCTCGCTAAGATAGGTATACGTCCGTGGCAAGAAGGCCCTGCCTGTCTTAAGAGGCGACTAATGGATAGGAATAGAGAGGTGGAGAGTGCGTGCGTGAGCGTGTGCGTGTGTGTGCGTGTGTAAGTGTGTGTGTATGTGTGTGTGTATGTGTGTGTGTCTGTTTGGCTTGCAGAGATAAGAATACGGCCAAGGCAAGAAGGCCCTGCCTCTTGTAATGGGCGACTAATAAGTAGGAGTCGAGAGGTGAAGAGTGTATGTGTGTGTGCGTGTGTGCGTGTTTGTGTGTGTGTGAGTGTATGTGTGTGTGCGTGTGTGCGTACGTGTGTGCGTGTGTGAGTATGTGTGTGTGTTAGTTCGGCTTGCAGAAATAAGAACACGACCGAGGCAAGAAGGCCCTGCCTAACGTAAGAGGCAGCTAATAGGTAGAAGTCGAGAGGTGAAGAGTGTATGTGTGTGTGCGTGTGTGCGTGTGTGTGTGCGTGTGTGAGTATGTGTGTGTGTCCGTTCGGCTTGCAGAGATAAGAACACGGCCGAGGCAAGAAGGCCCTGCCTGTCGTGAGAGGCGACTAATAGGTAGGATTAGAGAAGTGAAGAATGTATGTGTGTGTGCGTGTGTGCGTGTTTGTGTGTGTGTGAGTGTATGTGTGTGTGCGTGTGTGCGTGCGTGTATGCGTGTGTGTGTGTGAGTGTGTGTGTGTATGTGTGTGTGTGTGTGTGTCCCTTCGCTCGCAGAGATAAGAAAAAAGCGGTGGCAAGAAGGCCATACCTGTCGTAAGAGGCGACTAATGGATAGGAGTCGAGAGGTGGAGAGTGTGTGCGTGTGCGTGTGCGTGTGCGTGTGCGTGTGTGTGTGTGCGTGTGTGTATGTGTCCGTTTGGCTTGCAGAGATAAAAACACGGCCGTGGCAAGAAGTCCCTGCCTGTCGTAAGAGGAGAATAATGGGTAGGAGTCGAGAGGTGAAGAGTGTATGTGTGTGTGCGTGTGTGCGTGCGTGTGTGAGTGTGTGTGTGTATGTGTGTGTGTCAGTGTGTGTGTGTGTGTCCGGTCGGCTCGCAGAGATGAGAACACGGCCGTGGCAAGAAGGCACTGCCTGTCGTTAAGAGGCAACTAATGGGTAGGAGTCGAGAGGTGAAGAGTGTATGTGTGTGTGTGTGCGTGTGTGCATGTGTGTGTGTGTGTGTGTATATGTTTGTGTCTGTTTGGCTTGCAGAGATAAGAAAACGGCCGAGGCAAGAAGGCCCTGCCTCTTGTAAGGGGCGACTAATAAGTAGGAGTCGAGAGGTGAATAGTGTATGTGTGTATGCGTGTATGCGTGTGTGCGTGTGTGAGTATGTGTGTGTGTTAGTTCGGCTTGCAGAGATAAGAGCACAACCGAGGCAAGAAGGCCCTGCCTATCGTAAGAGGCGACTAATAGGTAGGAGTGGAGAGGTGAAGAGTGTATGTGTGTGTGTGCGTGTGTGCGTGTGTGTGCGTGTGAGCGTGCGTGTGTGTGTGAGTGTGTGTGTGTCCGTTCGGCTTGCAGAGATAAGAATACGGCCGAGGCAAGAAGGCCCTGCCTGTCGTAAGTGGCGACTAATTGGTAGGAGTCGAGAGGTGAAGAGTGCATGTGTGTGTGTGCGTGTGTGCGTGTGTGTGCGTGTGTGCGTGCGTCTGTGTGTGAGTGTGTGTGTGTCCGTTCGGCTTGCAGAGATAAGAATACGGCCGAGGCAAGAAGGCCCTGCCTGTCGTAAGTGGCGACTAATGGGTAGGAGTCGAGAGGTGAAGAGTGTATTTGTGTGTGTGTGTGTGTGCGTGTGTGTGCGTGTGTGCGTGCGTGTGTGTGTGAGTGTGTGTGTGTCCGTTCGGCTTGCAGAGATAAGAATACGGCCGAGGCAAGAAGGCCCTGCCTGTCGTAAGTGGCGACTAATTGGTAGGAGTCGAGAGGTGAAGAGTGTATGTGTGTGTGTGCGTGTGTGCGTGTGTGTGCGTGTGTAAGTGTGTGTGTATGTGTGTGTATCTGTTTGGCTTGCAGAGATAAGAATACGGCCGAGGCAAGAAGGCCCTCTCTCTTGTAAGGGGCGACTAATAGGTAGGAGTCGAAAGGTGAATAGTGTATCTGTGTGTGTGTGTGCGTGTGTGGGTGTGTGTGTGTGTTTGTGCGTGTGTAAGTGTGTGTGTATGTATGTGTGTGTCCATTCGGCTCGCAGAGATTAGAATACGGCCGAGGCAAGAAGGCCATGCCTGTCGTAAGAGGCAACTAATGGGTAGGAGTCGAGAGGTGAAAAGTGTTTTTGTGTGTGTGCGTGTGTGTGCGTGTGTGCGTGCTTGTGTGTGTGAGTGTGTATGTGTCCGTTCGGCTTGCAGAGATAAAAATACGGCCGAGGCAAGAAGGCCTTGCCTGTCGTAAGAGGCGACTAATGGGTAGGAGTCGAGAGGTGAAGAGTGTATGTGTGTGTGCGTGTGTGCGTGTATGTGTGTTTGTGCGTGTGTGAGTGTGTGTGAGTGTGTGTGTTTGTCCGCTCGGCTCGCAGAGATAAGATTACGGCCGTGGCAAGAAGGCCCTACCTGTCTTAAGAGGCAACTAATGGATAGGAGTCGAGAGGTGGAGAGTGTGTGCGTGTGCGTGTGCGTGTGCGTGGGTGCGTGTGTGTGCGTGTGTGCGTGTGTGTGTGTGTGTTTGTGTGTGCGTGTGTGTGTGTCCGTTCGGCTTGCAGAGATAAGAACACGGCCGTGGCAAGAAGTCCCTGCCTGTCGTAAGAGGAGAATAATGGGTAGAAGTCGAGAGGTGAATTGTGTATGTGTGTGTGCGTGTGTGCGTGTATGTGTGTTTGTGCGTGTGTGAGTGTGTGTGAGTGTGTGTGCGTGTCCTTTCGGCTCGCAGAGATAAGAATGCGTTCGTTGCAAGAAGGCTCTGCCTGTCTTAAGAGGCGACTAATGGATAGGACTCGAGAGGTGGAGAGTGTGTGCGTGTGCGTGTGCGTTTGCTTGTGTGCGTTTGTGCCTGTGTGCGTGTGTTTGTGTGTGCGTCTGTGTGTGTGTCCGGTCGGCTCGCTGAAATGAGAACACGGCCGTGGCAAGAAGGCCCTGCCTGTCGTAAGAGGCGACTAATGGGTAGAAGTCGAGAGGTGAAGAGTGTATGTGTGTGTGTACGTGTGTGCGTGTGTGTGTGCGTGTGTGAGTATGTGTGTGTGTCCGTTCGGCTTGCAGAGATAAGAATACGTCCGTGGCAAGAAGGTCATGCCTGTCTTAAGAGGCGACTAATGGATAGGAGTCGAAAGGTGGAGAGTGTATATGTGTGTGTGCGCGTGTGTGCGTGCGTGTGTGTGTGTGTTCTTGTATGTGTGTGTGTGAGTGTGTGTGTCCGGTCGGCTCGCAGAAATAAGAACATGGCCGTGGCAGGAAGGCCTTGCCTGTCGTAAGAGGCGACTAATGGGTAGGGGTCGAGAGGTGAAGAGTGTATGTGTGTGTGTGCGTGTGTGCGTGTGTGTGCGTGTGTGAGTGTGTGTGTATGTGTGTGTGTCCGTCTGGCTTACAGAGGTAAGAATACGGCCAAGGCAAGAAGACCCTGCCAGTTGTAAGGGGCGACTAATAGGTAGGAGTCGAGAGGTGAAGAGTGTATGTGTGTGTGCGTGTGTGCGTGTGTGTGTGCGTGTGTGAGTATGTGTGTGTGTGTCCGTTCGGCTTGCAGAGATAAGAACACGGCCGTGGCAAGAAGTCCCTGCCTATCGTAAGAGGCGACTAATAGGTAGGAGTCGAGAGGTGAAGAATGTATGTGTGTGTGCGTGTGGGCGTGTTTGTGTGTGTGTGTGAGTGTATGTGTGTGTGAGTGTGTGCGTGCGTGTGTGTGTGTTTGTGAGTGTGTGTGTATGTATGTGTGTGTGTCCCTTCGGCTCGCAGAGATAAGAAAACAGCCGTGGCAAGAAAGCGATGCAAATGGTACGGGGCGACTAATGGATAGGAGTCGAGAGGCGAAGAGTGGGCGACTAATAAGTAGGAGTCGAGAGGTGAAAAGTGTATGTGTGTGTGCGTGTGTGTGTGCGTGTGTGAGTATGTGTGTGTGTTAGTTCGGCTTGCAGAGATAAAAACACGACCGAGGCAAGAAGGCCCTGCCTATCGTAAGAGGCGACTAATAGGTAGGAGTCGAGAGGTGAAGAATGTATGTGTGTGCTTGTGGGCGTGTTTGTGTGTGTGTGAGTGTATGTGTGTGTGCGTGTGTGCGTGCGTGCGTGTGTGTGTTTGTGAGTGTGTGTGTATGTATGTGTGTGTGTGTCCCTTCGGCTCGCAGAGATAAGAAAACAGCCGTGGCAAGAAAGCGATGCAAATCGTACGGGGCGACTAATGGATAGGAGTCGAGAGGCGAAGAGTGGGCGACTAATAAATAGGAGTCGAGAGGTGAAAAGTGTATGTGTGTGTGCGTGTGTGCGTGTGTGTGTGCGTGTGTGAGTATGTGTGTGTGTCCGTTCGGCTTGCAGTGATAAGAACACGGCCAAGGCAAGAAGGCCCTGCCTATCGTAAGAGGCGACATATAGGTAGGAGTCGAGAGGTGAAGAATGTATGTGTGTGTGCGTGTGGGCGTGTTTGTGTGTGTGTGTGAGTGTATGTGTGTGTGCGTGTGTGCGTGCGTGTGTGTGTGTGTGTTTGTGAGTGTGTGTGTATGTATGTGTGTGTGTCCCTTCGGCTCGCAGAGATAAGAAAACAGCCGTGGCAAGAAGGCGATGCAAATCGTACGGGGCGACTAATGGGTAGGAGTCGAGATGTGAAGAGTGGCGACTAATAAGTAGAAGTCGAGAGGTGAAGAGAGTATGTGTGTGGGTGCGTGTGTGTGTGTGTGTGTGCGTGTGTGTGTATGTGTGTGTGTCCGTTCGCCTCGCAGAGATAAGAACACGGCCGTGGCAAGAAGTCCCTGCCTGTCGTAAGAGGCGACTAATGAATAGGAGTCGAGAGGTGAAGAGTGTATGTGTCTTTGTGTGTGTGCGTGTGTTTGTGCGTGTGTGAGTATGTGTGTGTGTATGTGTGTGTGTGTCCGTTTGGCTTGCAGAGATAAGAATACGGCCGAGGCAAGAACGACCTGCCTGTCTTAAGAGGCGACTAATGGATATTAGTCGAGAGGTGGAGAGTGTGTGCGTGTGCGTGTACGTGTGCGTGTGTGCGTGTGTGCCTGTGTGCGTGTGTTTGTGTGTGCGTGTGTGTGTGTGTGTCCTTTCGGCTCGCAGAGATAAGAATACGTCCGTGGCAAGAAGGCCCTGCCTGTCTTAAGAGGCGACTAATGGATAGGAATCGAGAGGTGGAGAATGTGTGCGTGTGCGTGTGTGCGTGTGTGCGTGTGTGCCTGTGTGCGTGTGTTTGTGTGTGCGTGTGTGTGTGTCCGTTCGGCTTGCAGAGATAAGAACACGGCCGTGGCAAGAAGTTCCTGCCTGTCGTAAGAGGCGACTAATGGGTAGGAGTCGAGAGGTGAAGAGAGTACGTGAGTGTGTGCGTGTGTGGGTGTGTGTGTGTTTGTGCGTGTGTAAGTGTGTGTGTGTATGTTTGTGTGTGTCCATTCGGCTCGCAGAGATTAGAATACGGCCGAGGCAACAAGGCAATGCCTGTCGTAAGAGGCGACTAATGGGTAGGAGTCGAGATGTGAAGAATGTATTTGTGTGTGTGTGTGTGTGCGTGTGTGTGCGTGTGTGCGTGCGTGTGTGTGTGAGTGTGTATATGTCCGTTCGGCTTGCAGAGATAAGAATACGGCCGAGGCAAGAATGCCCTGCCTGTCGTAAGTGGCGACTAATTGGTAGGAGTCGAGAGGTGAAAAGTGTTTTTGTGTGTGTGCGTGTGTGTGCGTGTGTGCGTGCTTGTGTGTGTGAGTGTGTATGTATCCGTTCGGCTTGCAGAGATAAGAATACGGCCAAGGCAAGAAGGCCCTGCCTGTCGTAAGTGGCGACTAATTGGTAGGAGTCGAGAGGTGAAGAGTGTATGTGTGTGTGTGTGTGTGCGTGTGTGGGTGTGTGTGTGTTTGTGCGTGTGTAAGTGTGTGTGTGTATGTATGCGTGTCCATTCGGCTTGCAGAGATTAGAATACGGCCGAGGCAAGAAGGCCATGCCTGTCGTAAGAGGCAACTAATGGGTAGGAGTCGAGAGGTGAAGAGTGTACGTGTGTGTGTGCGTGTGTGCGTGTGTGTGTGCGTGTGTGAGTGTGTGTGTCCGGTCGGCTCGCAGTGATAAGGACACGTCCGTGCCAAGAAGGCCCTGCCTGTCGTAAGCGGCGACTAATGCGTAGGAGTCGAGAGGTGAAGAGTGTATGTGTGTAAGTGCGTGTGTGCGTGTGTGTGCGTGTGTGAGTGTGTGTGTGTGTGTCCAGTCGGCTCTCAGAGATAAGAACACATCCGTGGCAAGAAGGCCCTGCCTTTCGTAAGAGGCGACTAATGGGTAGGAGTCGAGAGGTGAAGAGTGTATGTGTGTGTAAGTGTGCGTGTGTGTGCGTGTGTGAGTGTGTGTGTGTATTTGTGTGTGTGAGTGTGTGTGTGTCCAGTCGGCTCGCAGAGATAAGAACACGGCCGTGGCAAGAAGGCCCTGCCTGTCGTAAGAGGCGACTAATGGGTAGGAGTCGAGAGGTGAAGAGTGTATGTGTGTGTGAGTGTGCGTGTGTGCGTGTGTGTGCATGTGTGAGTGTGTGTGTGTATTTGTGTGTGTGAGTGTGTGTGTCCAGTCGGCTCGCAGAGATACGAACACGGCCGTGGCAAGAAGGCCCTGCCTGTCGTAAGAGGCGACTAATGGGTAGGAGTCGAGTGGTGAAGAGTGTATATGTGTGTGCGTATGTGCGTGTGTGTGCGTGTGAGAGTGTGTGTGTATGTGTGTGTGTCCGTTCGGCTTGCAGAGATAAGAGCACGACCGAGGCAAGAAGGCCCTGCCTATCGTAAGAGGCGACTAATAGGTAGGAGTCAAGAGGTGAATAGTGTATGTGTGTGTGTGCGTGTGTGCGTGTGTGTGTGTGTGTATGTGTGTGTGTATCCCTTCGGCTCGCAGAGATAAGAATACGTCCGTGGCAAGAAGGCCATGCTTGCTGTAAGGAGCGACTAATGGGTAGGAGTCGAGAGGTGAAGCGTGTATGTGTGTGTGTGTGTGTATGTGTTCAAGTGTGTGTGTGTGTGTCCGTTCGGCTCGCAGAGATAGGTATACGTCCGCGGCAAGAAGGCCCTGCCTGTCTTAAGAGGCGACTAATGGATAGGAGTCGAGAGGTGGAGAGTGTGTGCGTGTGCGTGTGCGTGTGGGTGCGTGTGTAAGTGTGTGTGTATGTGTGTGTGTCTGTTTGGCTTGCAGAGATAAAAATACGGCAGAGGCAAGAAGGCCCTGCCTCTTGTAATGGGCGACTAATAAGTAGGAGTCGAAAGGTGAAGAGTGTATGTGTGTGTGTGTGCGTGTGTGCGTGTGTGTGTGCGTGTGTGAGTATGTGGGTGTATTAGTTCGGCTTGCAGAAATAAGAACACGACCGAGGCAAGCAGGCCCTGCCTATCGTAATAGGCGACTAATAGGTAGGAGTCGAGAGGTGAAGAGTGTATGTGTGTGTGTGCGTGTGTGCGTGTGTGTGTGAGTGTGTGAGTATGTGTGTGTGTCCGTTCGGCTTGCAGAGATAAGAACACCCCCAAGGCAAGAAGGCCCTGCCTGTCGTAAGAGGCGACTAATAGGTAGGAGTCGAGAGGTGGAGAGTGTGTGCGTGTGCGTGTGCGTGTGTGCGTGTGTAAGTATGTGTGTGTGTGTCCGTTCGTCTTGCAGAAATAAGAACACGGCCGAGGCAAGAAGGCCCTGCCTGTCGTGAGAGGCGACTAATAGGTAGGATTAGAGAGGTGAAGAATGTATGTGTGTGTGCGTGTGTGCGTGCGTATGTGCGTGTGTGTGTGTGAGTGTGTGTGTGTATGTGTGTGTGTGTGTCCCTTCGCTCGCAGAGATAAGAAAAAAGCGGTGGCAAGAAGGCCATGCCTGTCGTAAGAGGCGACTAATGGATAGGAGTCGAGAGGTGGAGAGTGTGTGCGTGTGCGTGTGCGTGTGCGTGTGTGTGTGTGTGCGTGTGTGTGTGTGTCCGTTTGGCTTGCAGAGATAAAAACACGGCCGTGGCAAGAAGTCCCTGCCTGTCGTAAGAGGAGAATAATGGGTAGGAGTCGAGAGGTGAAGAGTGTATGTGTGTGTGCGTGTGTGCGTGCGTGTGTGAGTGTGTGTGTGTATGTGTGTGTGTCAGTGTGTGTGTGTGTGTCCGGTCGGCTCGCAGAGATGAGAACACGGCCGTGGCAAGAAGGCACTGCCTGTCGTTAAGAGGCAACTAATGGGTAGGAGTCGAGAGGTGAAGAGTGTATGTGTGTGTGTGTGTGCGTGTGTGCGTGTGTGTGCGTGTGTGTGTGTATATGTTTGTGTCTGTTTGGCTTGCAGAGATAAGAATACGGCCGAGGCAAGAAGGCCCTGCCTCTTGTAAGGGGCGACTAATAAGTAGGAGTCGAGAGGTGAAGAGTGTATGTGTGTATGCGTGTGTGCGTGTGTGCGTGTATGTGTGTTTGTGCGTGTGTGAGTGTGTGTGTATGAGTGTGTGTGTCCGTTCGGCTTGCAGAGTTATGAATACGGCCGGGGCAAGAAGGCCCTGCCTCTCGTAAGAGGCGACTAAAAGGTAGGGGTCGAGAGGTGAAGAGTGTATGTGTGTGTGTGTGTGTGTGTGAGTGTGTGTGTTTGTCCGCTCGGCTCGCAGAGATAAGATTACGGCCGTGGCAAGAAGGCCCTACCTGTCTTAAGAGGCGGCTAATTGATAGGAGTCGAGAGGTGGAGAGTGTGTGCGTGTGCGTGTGCGTGTGCATGAGTGCGTGTGTGTGCGTGTGTGCGTGTGTGTGTGTGTTTGTGTGTGCGTGTGTGTGTGTCCGTTCGGCTTGCAGAGATAAGAACACGGCCGTGGCAAGAAGTCCCTGCCTGTCGTAATAGGAGAATAATGGGTAGGAGTCGAGAGGTGAAAAGTGTATGTGTGTGTGTGCGTGTGTGTGAACGTGTGTGTGTGTCAGTGTGTGTGTGTCCGTTTGGCTTGCAGAGATAAGAACACGGCCGTGGCAAGAAGTCCCTGCCTGTCTTAAGAGGCGACTAATGGATAGGAGTCGAAAGGTGGAGAGTGTATATGTATGTGTGCGCGTGTGTGCGTGCGTGTGTGTGTGTTCTTGTATGTGTGTGTGTGAGTGTGTGTGTCCGGTCGGCTCGCAGAGATAAGAACACGGCCGTGGCAAGAAGTCCCTGCCTGTCGTAAGAGGAGAATAATGGGCAGAAGTCGAGAGGTGAATAGTGTATGTGTGCTTGCGTGTGTGTGTTTGTGTGTGAGTGTGTGTGTGTGTCCTTTCGGCTCGCAGAGATAAGAATGCGTTCGTTGCAAGAAGGCTCTGCCTGTCTTAAGAGGCGACTAATGGATAGGACTCGAGAGGTGGAGAGTGTGTGCGTGTGCGTGTGCGTTTGCGTGTGTGCGTTTGTGCCTGTGTGCGTGTGTTTGTGTGTGCGTGTGTGTGTGTGTCCGGTCAGCTCGCTGAAATGAGAACACGGCCGTGGCAAGAAGGCCCTGCCTATCGTAAGAGGCGACTAATGGGTAGGAGTCGAGAGGTGAAGAGTGTATGTGTGTGTGTACGTGTGTGCGTGTGTGTGTGCGTGTGTGAGTATGTGTGTGTGTCCGTTCGGCTTGCAGAGATAAGAACACGGCCGTGGCAAGAAGTCCCTGCCTGTCGTAATAGGAGAATAATGGGTAGGAGTCGAGAGGTGAAAAGTGTATGTGTGTGTGTGCGTGTGTGTGTTTGTGTGTGAGTGTGTGTGTGTGTCCTTTCGGCTCGCAGAGTTAAGAATGCGTTCGTTGCAAGAAGGCTCTGCCTGTCTTAAGAGGCGACTAATGGATAGGACTCGAGAGGTGGAGAGTGTGTGCGTGTGCGTGTGCGTGTGCATGAGTGCGTGTGTGTGCGTGTGTGCGTGTGTGTGTGTGTTTGTGTGTGCGTGTGTGTGTGTCCGTTCGGCTTGCATAGATAAGAACACGGCCGTGGCAAGAAGTCCCTGCCTGTCGTAAGAGGAGAATAATGGGCAGAAGTCGAGAGGTGAATAGTGTATGTGTGCTTGCGTGTGTGTGTTTGTGTGTGAGTGTGTGTGTGTGTCCTTTCGGCTCGCAGAGATAAGAATGCGTTCGTTGCAAGAAGGCTCTGCCTGTCTTAAGAGGCGACTAATGGATAGGACTCGAGAGGTGGAGAGTGTGTGCGTGTGCGTGTGCGTTTGCGTGTGTGCGTTTGTGCCTGTGTGCGTGTGTTTGTGTGTGCGTGTGTGTGTGTGTCCGGTCAGCTCGCTGAAATGAGAACACGGCCGTGGCAAGAAGGCCCTGCCTATCGTAAGAGGCGACTAATGGGTAGGAGTCGAGAGGTGAAGAGTGTATGTGTGTGTGTACGTGTGTGCGTGTGTGTGTGCGTGTGTGAGTATGTGTGTGTGTCCGTTCGGCTTGCAGAGATAAGAACACGGCCGTGGCAAGAAGTCCCTGCCTGTCGTAATAGGAGAATAATGGGTAGGAGTCGAGAGGTGAAAAGTGTATGTGTGTGTGTGCGTGTGTGTGAACGTGTGTGCGTGTCAGTGTGTGTGTGTCGGTTTGGCTCGCAGAGATTAGAATACGGCCGAGGCAAGAAGGCCATGCCTGTCTTAAGAGGCGACTAATGGATAGGAGTCGAAAGGTGGAGAGTGTATATGTGTGTGTGCGCGTGTGTGCGTGCGTGTGTGTGTGTTCTTGTATGTGTGTGTGTGAGTGTGTGTGTCCAGTCGGCTCGCAGAAATAAGAACATGGCCGTGGCAAGAAGTCCCTGCCTTTCGAAATAGAAGAATAATGGGTAGGAGTCGAGAGGTGAAGAGTGTATATGTGTGTGTGCGCGTGTGTGCGTGCGTGTCTGTGTTTGTTCTTGTATGTGTGTGTGTGAGTGTGTGTGTGTCCGGTCGGCTCGCAGAGATAAGAACATGGCCGTGGCAGGAAGGCCCTGCCTGTCGTAAGAGGCGACTAATGGGTAGGGGTCGAGAGGTAAAGAGTGTATGTGTGTGTGCGTGTGTGCGTGTTTGTGTGCGTGTGTGAGTGTGTGTGTATGTGTGTGTGTCCGTCTGGCTTGCAGAGGTAAGAATACGGCCAAGGCAAGAAGGCCATGCCAGTTGTAAGGGGCGACTAATATGTAGGAGTCGAGAGGTGAAGAGTGTATGTGTGTGTGTGTGTGCGTGTGTGCGTGTGTGTGTGCGTGTGTGAGTATGTGTGTGTGTCCGTTTGGCTTGCAGAGATAAGAACACGGCCGTGGCAAGAAGTCCCTGCCTGTCGTAAGAGGAGAATAATGGGTAGGAGTCGAGAGGTGAAGAGTGTATGTGTGTGTGTGTGTGTGCGTGTGTGCGTGTGTGGGCGTGTGTGAGTGTGTGTGTATGTGTGTGTGTCCGTTTGGCTTGCAGAGATAAGAATACGGCCGAGGCCAGAAGGCCCTGCCTCTTGTAAGGGTCGACTTATAAGTAGGAGTCGAGAGGTGAAGAGTGTATGTGTGTGTGCGTGTGTGCGTGTGTGTGTGTGTGCGTGTGTGAGTATGTGTGTGTGTTAGTTTGGCTTGCAGAGATGAGAACACGACCGCGGCAAGAAGGCCCTGCTTATCGTAAGAGGCGACTAAAAGGTAGGAGTCGAGAGGTGAAGAGTGTATGTGTGTGTGCGTGTGTGCGTGTGTGTGTGTTTGTGCGTGTGTGAGTGTGTGTGTATGAGTGTGTGTGTCCGTTCGGCTTGCAGAGATATGAATACGGCCGGAGCAAGAAGGCCCTGCCTCTCGTAAGAGGCGACTAAAAGGTAGGGGTCGAGAGGTAAAGAGTGTATGTGTGTGTGTGTGTGGGTGTGTGTGTTTGTCCGCTCGGCTCGCAGAGATAAGATTACGGTTGTGGCAAGAAGGCCCTACCTGTCTTAAGAGGCGGCTAATGGATAGGAGTCGAGAGGTGGAGAGTGTGTGCGTGTGCGTGTGCGTGTGCGTGGGTGCGTGTGTGTGCGTGTGTGCGTGTGTGTGTGTGTTTGTGTGTGCGTGTGTGCGTGCGTGTGTGTGTGTGTTTGTGAGTGTGTGTGTATGTATGTGTGTGTGTCCCTTCGGCTCGCAGAGATAAGAAAACAGCCGTGGCAAGAAAGCGATGCAAATCGTACGGGGCGACTAATGGATAGGAGTCGAGAGGCGAAGAGTGGGCGACTAATAAGTAGGAGTCGAGAGGAGAAAAGTGTATGTGTGTGTGCGTGTGTGCGTGTGTGTGTGCGTGTGTGACTATGTGTGTGTGTCCGTTCGGCTTGCAGTGATAAGAACACGGCCAAGGCAAGAAGGCCCTGCCTATCGTAAGAGGCGACTAATAGGTAGGAGTCGAGAGGTGAAGAATGTATGTGTGTGTGCGTGTGGGCGTGTTTGTGTGTGTGTGAGTGTATGTGTGTGTGCGTGTGTGCGTGCGTGTGTGTGTGTGTTTGCGAGTGTGTGTGTATGTATGTGTGTGTGTCCCTTCGGCTCGCAGAGATAAGAAAACAGCCGTGGCAAAAAGCGATGCAAATCGTACGGGGCGACTAATGGATAGGAGTCGAGAGGCGAAGAGTGGGCGACTAATAAGTAGGAGTCGAGAGGAGAAAAGTGTATGTGTGTGTGCGTGTGTGCGTGTGTGTGTGCGTGTGTGAGTATGTGTGTGTGTCCGTTCGGCTTGCAGTGATAAGAAAACAGCCGTGGCAAGAAGGCGATGCAAATCGTACGGGGCGACTAATGGGTAGGAGTCGAGAGGTGAAGAGTGTATGTGTGTGTGCGTGTGTGCGTGTGTGTGCGTGTGTGATTGTGTGTGTATGTGTGTGTGTCCGTCTGGCTTGCAGAGGTAAGAATACGGCCAAGGCAAGAAGACCCTGCCAGTTGTAAGGGGCGACTAATAGGTAGGAGTCGAGAGGTGAAGAGTGTATGTGTGTGTGCGTGTATGCGTGTGTGTGTGCGTGTGTGAGTATGTGTGTGTGTCCGTTCGGCTTTCAGAGATAAGAACACGGCCGTGGCAAGAAGTCCCTGCCCATCGTAAGAGGCGACTAATAGGTAGGAGTCGAGAGGTGAAGAATGTATGTGTGTGTGCGTGTGGGCGTGTTTGTGTGTGTCCGGTCGGCTCGCTGAAATGAGAACACGGCCGTGGCAAGAAGGCCCTGCCTGTCGTAAGAGGCGACTAATGGGTAGGAGTCGAGAGGTGAAGAGTGTATGTGTGTGTGTACGTGTGTGCGTGTGTGTGTGCGTGTGTGAGTATGTTTGTTTGTCCGTTCGGCTTGCAGAGATAAGAATACGTCCGTGGCAAGAAGGTCATGCCTGTCTTAAGAGGCGACTAATGGATAGGAGTCGAAAGGTGGAGAGTGTATATGTGTGTGTGCGCGTGTGTGCGTGCGTGTGTGTGTGTGTTCTTGTATGTGTGTGTGTGAGTGTGTGTGTCCGGTCGGCTCGCAGAGATAAGAACATGGCCGTGGCAGGAAGGCCCTGCCTGTCGTAAGAGGCGACTAATGGGTAGGGGTCGAGAGGTGAAGAGTGTATGTGTGTGTGTGCGTGTGTGCGTGTGTGTGCGTGTGTGAATGTGTGTGTATGTGTGTGTGTCCGTCTGGCTTGCAGAGGTAAGAATACGGCCGTGGCAAGAAGTCCCTGCCCATCGTAAGAGGCGACTAATAGGTAGGAGTCGAGAGGTGAAGAATGTATGTGTGTGTGCGTGTGGGCGTGTTTGTGTGTGTCCAATCGGCTCGCTGAAATGAGAACACGGCCGTGGCAAGAAGGCCCTGCCTGTCGTAAGAGGCGACTAATGGGTAGGAGTCGAGAGGTGAAGAGTGTATGTGTGTGTGTACGTGTGTGCGTGTGTGTGTGCGTGTGTGAGTATGTGTGTTTGTCCGTTCGGCTTGCAGAGATAAGAATACGTCCGTGGCAAGAAGGTCATGCCTGTCTTAAGAGGCGACTAATGGATAGGAGTCGAAAGGTGGAGAGTGTATATGTGTGTGTGCGCGTGTGTGCGTGCGTGTGTGTGTGTGTTCTTGTATGTGTGTGTGTAAGTGTGTGTGTCCGGTCGGCTCGCAGAGATAAGAACATGGCCGAGGCAAGAAGGCCCTGCCTGTCGTGAGAGGCGACTAATAGGTAGGATTAGAGAGGTGAAGAATGTATGTGTGTGTGCGTGTGTGCGTGCGTATGTGCGTGTGTGTGTGTGAGTGTGTGTGTGTGTGTGTGTGTGTGTGTGTGTGTCCCTTCGCTCGCAGAGATAAGAAAAAAGCGGTGGCAAGAAGGCCATGCCTGTCGTAAGAGGCGACTAATGGATAGGAGTCGAGAGGTGGAGAGTGTGTGCGTGTGCGTGTGCGTGTGCGTGTGCGTGTGTGTGTGTGTGCGTGTGTGTGTGTGTCCGTTTGTCTTGCAGAGATAAAAACACGGCCGTGGCAAGAAGTCCCTGCCTGTCGTAAGAGGAGAATAATGGGTAGGAGTCGAGAGGTGAAGAGTGTATGTGTGTGTGCGTGTGTGCGTGCGTGTGTGAGTGTGTGTGTGTATGTGTGTGTGTCAGTGTGTGTGTGTGTGTCCGGTCGGCTCGCAGAGATAAGAATACGGCCGAGGCAAGAAGGCCCTGCCTCTTGTAAGGGGCGACTAATAAGTAGGAGTCGAGAGGTGAAGAGTGTATGTGTGTATGCGTGTGTGCGTGTGTGCGTGTGTGAGTATGTGTGTTTGTTAGTTCGGTTTGCAGAGATAAGAGCACAACCGAGGCAAGAAGGCCCTGCCTATCGTAAGAGGCGACTAATAGGTAGGAGTCGAGAGGTGAAGAGTGTATGTGTGTGTGTGCGTGTGTGTGCGTGTGAGCGTGCGTGTGTGTGTGAGTGTGTGTGTATGTGTCCGTTCGGCTTGCAGAGATAAGAATACGGCCAAGGCAAGAAGGCCCTGCCTGTCGTAAGTGGCGACTAATGGGTAGGAGTCGAGAGGTGAAGAGTGTATATGTGTGTGTGCGTGTGTGCGTGTGTGTGCGTGTGTGCGTGCGTGTGTGTGTGAGTGTGTGCGTCCGTTCGGCTTGCAGAGATAAGAATACGGCCGAGGCAAGAAGGCCCTGCCTGTCGTAAGTGGCGACTAATGGGTAGGAGTCGAGAGGTGAAGAGTTTATTTGTGTGTGTGTGTGCGTGTGTGTGCGTGTGTGCGTGCGTGTGTGTGTGAGTGTGTGTGTGTCCGTTCGGCTTGCAGAGATAAGAATACGGCCGCGGCAAGAAGGCCCTGCCTGTCGTAAGTGGCGACTAATTGGTAGGAGTCAAGAGGTGAAGAGTGTATGTGTGTGTGCGTGTGGGCGTGTTTGTGTGTGTGTGTTTGTGAGTGTGTGTGTATGTATGTGTGTGTGTCCCTTCGGCTCGCAGAGATAAGAAAACAGCCGTGGCAAGAAAGCGATGCAAATCGTACGGGGCGACTAATGGATAGGAGTCGAGAGGCGAAGAGTGGGCGACTAATATGTAGGAGTCGAGAGGTGAAAAGTGTATGTGTGTGTGCGTGTGTGCGTGTGTGTGTGCGTGTGTGAGTATGTGTGTGTGTTAGTTCGGCTTGCAGAGATAAAAACACGACCGAGGCCAGAAGGCCCTGCCTATCGTAAGAGGCGACTAATAGGTAGGAGTCGAGAGGTGAAGAATGTATGTGTGTGTGCGTGTGGGCGTGTTTGTGTGTGTGTGTTTGTGAGTGTGTGTGTATGTATGTGTGTGTGTCCCTTCGGCTCGCAGAGATAAGAAAACAGCCGTGGCAAGAAAGCGATGCAAATCGTACGGGGCGACTAATCGATAGGAGTCGAGAGGCGAAGAGTGGACGACTAATAAGTAGGAGTCGAGAGGTGAGAAGTGTATGTGTGTGTGCGTGTGCGTGTGTGCGTGTATGTGTGCGTGTGTGAGTATGTGTGTGTGTCCGTTCGGCTTGCAGTGATAAGAACACGGCCAAGGCAAGAAGGCCCTTCCTATCGTAAGAGGCGACTAATAGGTAGGAGTCGAGAGGTGAAGAATGTGTGTGTGTGCGTGTGTGCGTGCGTGTGTGTGTGTGTTTGTGAGTGTGTTTGTATGTATGTGTGTGTGTCCCTTCGGCTCGCAGAGATAAGAAAACAGCCGTGGCAAGAAAGCGATGCAAATCGTACGGGGCGACTAATCGATAGGAGTCGAGAGGCGAAGAGTGGGCGACTAATAAGTAGGAGTCGAGAGGTGAGAAGTGTATGTGTGTGTGCGTGTGTGCGTGTATGTGTGCGTGTGTGAGTATGTGTGTGTGTCCGTTCGGCTTGCAGTGATAAGAAAACGGCCAAGGCAAGAAGGCCCTTCCTATCGTAAGAGGCGACTAATAGGTAGGAGTCGAGAGGTGAAGAATGTATGTGTGTGTGCGTGTGGGCGTGTTTGTGTGTGTGTGAGTGTATGTGTGTGTGCGTGTGTGCGTGCGTGTGTGTGTGTGTGTGTTTGTGAGTGTGTGTGTATGTATGTGTGTGTGTCCCTTCGGCTCGCAGAGATAAGAAAACAGCCGTGGCAAGAAGGCGATGCAAATCGTACGGGGCGACTAATAAGTAGGAGTCGAGATGTGAAGAGTGGGCGACTAATAAGTAGGAGTCGAGAGGTGAAGAGAGTATGTGTGTGGGTGCGTGTGTGCGTGTGTGTGTGCGTGTGTGTGTATGTGTGTGTGTCCGTTCGGCTCGCAGAGATCAGAACACGGCCGTGGTATGAAGTCCCTGCCTGTCGTAAGAGGCGACTAATGAATAGGAGTCGAGAGGTGAAGAGTGTATGCGTCTTTGTGTGTGTGCGTGTGTTTGTGCGTGTGTGAGTATGTGTGTGTGTATGTGTGTGTGTGTGTGTGTCCGTTTGGCTTGCAGAGATAAGAATACGGCCGAGGCAAGAACGCCATGCCTGTCTTAAGAGGCGACTAATGGATATTAGTCGAGAGGTGGAGAGTGTGTGCGTGTGCGTGTACGTGTGCGTGTGTGCGTGTGTACCTGTGTGCGTGTGTTTGTGTGTGCGTGTGTGTGTGTGTCCTTTCGGCTCGCAGAGATAAGAATACGTCCGTGGCAAGAAGGCCCTGCCTGTCTTACGAGGCGACTAATGGATAGGCATCGAGAGGTGGAGAATGTGTGCGTGTGCGTGTGTGCGTGTGTGCCTGTGTGCGTGTGTTTGTGTGTGCGTGTGTGTGTGTGTGTGTCCGTTCGGCTTGCAGAGATAAGAACACGGCAGTGGCAAGAAGTCCCTGCCTGTCGTAAGAGGCGACTAATGGGTAGGAGTCGAGAGGTGAAGAATGTATTTGTGTGTGTGTGTGCGTGTGTGTGCGTATGTGCGTGCGTGTGTGTGTGAGTGTGTATATGTCCGTTCGGCTTGCAGAGATAAGAATACGGCCGAGGCAAGAATGCCCTGCCTGTCGTAAGTGGCGACTAATTGGTAGGAGTCGAGAGGTGAAAAGTGTTTTTGTGTGTGTGCGTGTGTGTGCGTGTGTGCGTGCTTGTGTGTGTGAGTGTGTATGTGTCCGTTCGGCTTGCAGAGATAAGAATACGGCCGAGGCAAGAAGGCCCTGCCTGTCGTAAGTGGCGACTAATTGGTAGGAGTCGAGAGGTGAAGAGTGTATGTGTGTGTGTGTGCGTGTGTGGGTGTGTGTGTGTTTGTGCGTGTGTAAGTGTGTGTGTGTATGTATGCGTGTCCATTCGGCTCGCAGAGATTAGAATACGGCCGAGGCAAGAAGGCCATGCCTGTCGTAAGAGGCAACCAATGGGTAGGAGTCGAGAGGTGAAGAGTGTATGTGTGTGTGTGCGTGTGTGCGTGTGTGTGTGCGTGTGTGAGTGTGTGTGTCCGGTCGGCTCGCAGAGATACGAACACGGCCGTGGCAAAAAGGCCCTGCCTGTCGTAAGAGGCGACTAATGGGTAGGAGTCGAGTGGTGAAGAGTGTATATGTGTGTGCGTATGTGCGTGTGTGTGCGTGTGTGAGTGTGTGTGTGTGTCCAGTCGGCTCTCAGAGATAAGAACACGGCCGTGGCAAGAAGGCCCTGCCTGTCGTAAGAGGCGACTAATGGGTAGGAGTCGAGAGGTGAAGAGTGTATGTGTGTGTGAGTGTGCGTGTGTGCGTGTGTGTGCATGTGTGAGTGTGTGTGTGTATTTGTGTGTGTGAGTGTGTGTGTCCAGTCGGCTCGCAGAGATACGAACACGGCCGTGGCAAAAAGGCCCTGCCTGTCGTAAGAGGCGACTAATGGGTAGGAGTCGAGTGGTGAAGAGTGTATATGTGTGTGCGTATGTGCGTGTGTGTGCGTGTGAGAGTGTGTGTGTATGTGTGTGTGTGTGTCCGTTCGGCTTGTAGAGATAAGAGCACGACCGAGGCAAGAAGGCCCTGCCTATCGTAAGAGGCGACTAATAGGTAGGAGTCAAGAGGTGAAGAGTGTATGTGTGTGTGTGCGTGTGTGCGTGTGTGTGTGTGTATGTGTGTGTGTATCCCTTCGGCTCGCAGAGATAAGAATACGTCCGTGGCAAGAAGGCCATGCTTGCTGTAAGAAGCGACTAATGAGTAGGAGTCGAGGGGTGAAGCGTGTATGTGTGTATGTGTGCAAGTGTGTGTGTGTGTGTGTTCGTTCGGCTCGCAGAGATAGGTATACGTCCGTGGCAAGAAGGCCCTGCCTGTCTTAAGAGGCGACTAATGGATAGGAGTCGAGAGGTGGAGAGTGTGTGCGTGTGCGTGTGCGTGTGGGTGCGTGTGTAAGTGTGTGTGTATGTGTGTGTGTCTGTTTGGCTTGCAGAGATAAAAATACGGCAGAGGCAAGAAGGCCCTGCCTCTTGTAATGGGCGACTAATAAGTAGGAGTCGAGAGGTGAAGAGTGTATGTGTGTGTGTGTGTGCGTGTGTGCGTGTGTGTGTGCGTGTGTGAGTATGTGTGTGTATTAGTTCGGCTTGCAGAAATAAGAACACGACCGAGGCAAGCAGGCCCTGCCTATCGTAATAGGCGACTAATAGGTAGGAGTCGAGAGGTGAAGAGTGTATGTGTGTCTGTGCGTGTGTGCGTGTGTGTGTGAGTGTGTGAGTGTGTGTGTGTCCGTTCGGCTTGCAGAGATAAGAACACCCCCAAGGCAAGAAGGCCCTGCCTGTGGTAAGAGGCGACTAATAAGTAGGAGTCGATAGGTGAAGAGTGTATGTGTGTGTGTGTGCGTGTGTGCGTGTGTGTGTGCGTGTGTAAGTATGTGTGTGTGTGTGTCCGTTCGTCTTGCAGAAATAAGAACACGGCCGAGGCAAGAAGGCCCTGCCTGTCGTGAGAGGCGACTAATAGGTAGGATTAGAGAGGTGAAGAATGTATGTGTGTGTGCGTGTGTGCGTGCGTATGTGCGTGTGTGTGTGTGAGTGTGTGTGTGTGTGTGTATGTGTGTGTGTGTGTGTGTGTCCCTTCGCTCGCAGAGATAAGAAAAAAGCGGTGGCAAGAAGGCCATGCCTCTCGTAAGTGGCGACTAATGGATAGAAGTCGAGAGGTGGAGAGTGTGTGCGTGTGCGTGTGCGTGTGCGTGTGCGTGTGTGTGTGTGTGCGTGTTTGTGTGTGTCCGTTTGTCTTGCAGAGATAAAAACACGGCCGTGGCAAGAAGTCCCTGCCTGTCGTAAGAGGAGAATAATGGGTAGGAGTCGAGAGGTGAAGAGTGTATGTGTGTGTGCGTGTGTGCGTGCGTGTGTGAGTGTGTGTGTGTATGTGTGTGTGTCAGTGTGTGTGTGTGTGTCCGGTCGGCTCGCAGAGATAAGAATACGGCCGAGGCAAGAAGGCCCTGCCTCTTGTAAGGGGCGACTAATAAGTAGGAGTCGAGAGGTGAAGAGTGTATGTGTGTATGCGTGTGTGCGTGTGTGCGTGTGTGAGTATGTGTGTTTGTTAGTTCGATTTGCAGAGATAAGAGCACAACCGAGGCAAGAAGGCCCTGCCTATCGTAAGAGGCGACTAATAGGTAGGAGTCGAGAGGTGAAGAGTGTATGTGTGTGTGTGCGTGTGTGTGCGTGTGAGCGTGCGTGTGTGTGTGAGTGTGTGTGTGTGTCCGTTCGGCTTGCAAAGATAAGAATACGGCCAAGGCAAGAAGGCCCTGCCTGTCGTAAGTGGCGACTAATTGGTAGGAGTCGAGAGGTGAAGAGTGTATATGTGTGTGTGCGTGTGTGCGTGTGTGTGCGTGTGTGCGTGCGTGTGTGTGTGAGTGTGTGCGTCCGTTCGGCTTGCAGAGATAAGAATACGGCCGAGGCAAGAAGGCCCTGCCTGTCGTAAGTGGCGACTAATGGGTAGGAGTCGAGAGGTGAAGAGTTTATTTGTGTGTGTGTGTGCGTGTGTGTGCGTGTGTGCGTGCGTGTGTGTGAGTGTGTGTGTGTGTCCGTTCGGCTTGCAGAGATCAGAATACGGCCGCGGCAAGAAGGCCCTGCCTGTCGTAAGTGGCGACTAATTGGTAGGAGTCGAGAGGTGAAGAGTGTATGTGTGTGTGCGTGTGTGCGTGTGTGTGCGTGTGTAAGTGTGTGTGTATGTGTGTGTCTGTTTGGCTTGCAGAGATAAGAATACGGCCGAGGCAAGAAGGCCCTGCCTGTCGTGAGAGGCGACTAATAGGTAGGATTAGAGAGGTGAAGAATGTATGTGTGTGCGTATGTGCGTGTTTGTGTGTGTGTGTGAGTGTATCTGTGTGTGCGTGTGTGCGTGCGTGTGTGCATGTGTGTGTGAGTGTGTGTGTGTATGTGTGTGTGTGTGTCCCTTCGCTCGCAGAGATAAGAAAAAAGCGGTGGCAAGAAGGCCATGCCTGTCGTAAGAGGCGACTAATGGATAGGAGTCGAGAGGTGGAGAGTGTGTGCGTGTGCGGGTGCGTGTGCGTGTGTGTGTGTGTGCGTGTGTGCGTTTGTTTGGCTCGCAGAGATGAGAACACGGCCGTGGCAAGAAGGCACTGCCTGTCGTTAAGAGGTGACTAATGGGTAGGAGTCGAGAGGTAAAGAGTGTATGTGTGTGTGCGTGTGTGCGTGCGTGTGTGCGTGTGTAAGTATGTGTGTGTGTGTCCGTTCGTCTTGCAGAAATAAGAACACGGCCTAGGCAAGAAGGCCCTGCATGTCGTGAGAGGCGACTAATAGGTAGGATTAGAGAGGTGAAGAATGTATGTGTGTGTGCGTGTGTGCTTGCGTATGTGCGTGTGTGTGTGTGAGTGTGTGTGTGTATGTGTGTGTGTCTCCCTTCGCTCGCAGAGATAAGAAAAAAGCGGTGGCAAGAAGGCCATGCCTGTCGTAAGAGGCGACTAATGGATAGGAGTCGAGAGGTAGAGAGTGTGTGCGTGTGCGTGTGCGTGTGTGTGTGTGTTCGTGTGTGTGTGTCCGTTTGGCTTGCAGAGATAAAAACACGGCCGTGGCAAGAAGTCCCTGCCTGTCGTAAGAGGAGAATAATGGGTAGGAGTCGAGAGGTGAAGAGTGTATGTGTGTGTGCGTGTGTGCGTACGTGTGTGAGTGTGTGTGTGTGTGTATGTGTGTGTGTCAGTGTGTGTGTGTGTCCGGTCGGCTCGCAGAGATGAGAACACGGCCGTGGCAAGAAGGCACTGCCTGTCGTTAAGAGGCAACTAATGGGTAGGAGTCGAGAGGTGAAGAGTGTATGTGTGTATGCGTGTGTGCGTGTGTGCGTGTGTGAGTATGTGTGTTTGTTAGTTCGGCTTGCAGAGATAAGAGCACAACCGAGGCAAGAAGGCCCTGCCTATCGTAAGAGGCGACTAATAGGTAGGAGTCGAGAGGTGAAGAGTGTATGTGTGTGTGTGCGTGTGTGCGTGTGTGTGCGTGTGAGAGTGCGTGTGTGTGTTCGTGTGTGTGTGTCCGTTTGGCTTGCAGAGATAAAAACACGGCCGTGGCAAGAAGTCCCTGCCTGTCGTAAGAGGAGAATAATGGGTAGGAGTCGAGAGGTGAAGAGTGTATGTGTGTGTGCGTGTGTGCGTACGTGTGTGAGTGTGTGTGTGTGTATGTGTGTGTGTCAGTGTGTGTGTGTGTGTCCGGTCGGCTCGCAGAGATAAGAATACGGCCGAGGCAAGAAGGCCCTGCCTCTTGTAAGGGGCGACTAATAAGTAGGAGTCGAGAGGTGAAGAGTGTATGTGTGTATGCGTGTGTGCGTGTGTGCGTGTGTGAGTATGTGTGTTTGTTAGTTCGGTTTGCAGAGATAAGAGCACAACCGAGGCAAGAAGGCCCTGCCTATCGTAAGAGGCGACTAATAGGTAGGAGTCGAGAGGTGAAGAGTGTATGTGTGTGTGTGCGTGTGTGTGCGTGTGAGCGTGCGTGTGTGTGTGAGTGTGTGTGTGTGTCCGTTCGGCTTGCAAAGATAAGAATACGGCCAAGGCAAGAAGGCCCTGCCTGTCGTAAGTGGCGACTAATTGGTAGGAGTCGAGAGGTGAAGAGTGTATATGTGTGTGTGCGTGTGTGCGTGTGTGTGCGTGTGTGCGTGCGTGTGTGTGTGAGTGTGTGCGTCCGTTCGGCTTGCAGAGATAAGAATACGGCCGAGGCAAGAAGGCCCTGCCTGTCGTAAGTGGCGACTAATGGGTAGGAGTCGAGAGGTGAAGAGTTTATTTGTGTGTGTGTGTGCGTGTGTGTGCGTGTGTGCGTGCGTGTGTGTGAGTGTGTGTGTGTGTCCGTTCGGCTTGCAGAGATCAGAATACGGCCGCGGCAAGAAGGCCCTGCCTGTCGTAAGTGGCGACTAATTGGTAGGAGTCGAGAGGTGAAGAGTGTATGTGTGTGTGCGTGTGTGCGTGTGTGTGCGTGTGTAAGTGTGTGTGTATGTGTGTGTCTGTTTGGCTTGCAGAGATAAGAATACGGCCGAGGCAAGAAGGCCCTGCCTGTCGTGAGAGGCGACTAATAGGTAGGATTAGAGAGGTGAAGAATGTATGTGTGTGCGTATGTGCGTGTTTGTGTGTGTGTGTGAGTGTATCTGTGTGTGCGTGTGTGCGTGCGTGTGTGCATGTGTGTGTGAGTGTGTGTGTGTATGTGTGTGTGTGTGTCCCTTCGCTCGCAGAGATAAGAAAAAAGCGGTGGCAAGAAGGCCATGCCTGTCGTAAGAGGCGACTAATGGATAGGAGTCGAGAGGTGGAGAGTGTGTGCGTGTGCGGGTGCGTGTGCGTGTGTGTGTGTGTGCGTGTGTGCGTTTGTTTGGCTCGCAGAGATGAGAACACGGCCGTGGCAAGAAGGCACTGCCTGTCGTTAAGAGGTGACTAATGGGTAGGAGTCGAGAGGTAAAGAGTGTATGTGTGTGTGCGTGTGTGCGTGCGTGTGTGCGTGTGTAAGTATGTGTGTGTGTGTCCGTTCGTCTTGCAGAAATAAGAACACGGCCTAGGCAAGAAGGCCCTGCATGTCGTGAGAGGCGACTAATAGGTAGGATTAGAGAGGTGAAGAATGTATGTGTGTGTGCGTGTGTGCTTGCGTATGTGCGTGTGTGTGTGTGAGTGTGTGTGTGTATGTGTGTGTGTCTCCCTTCGCTCGCAGAGATAAGAAAAAAGCGGTGGCAAGAAGGCCATGCCTGTCGTAAGAGGCGACTAATGGATAGGAGTCGAGAGGTAGAGAGTGTGTGCGTGTGCGTGTGCGTGTGTGTGTGTGTTCGTGTGTGTGTGTCCGTTTGGCTTGCAGAGATAAAAACACGGCCGTGGCAAGAAGTCCCTGCCTGTCGTAAGAGGAGAATAATGGGTAGGAGTCGAGAGGTGAAGAGTGTATGTGTGTGTGCGTGTGTGCGTACGTGTGTGAGTGTGTGTGTGTGTGTATGTGTGTGTGTCAGTGTGTGTGTGTGTCCGGTCGGCTCGCAGAGATGAGAACACGGCCGTGGCAAGAAGGCACTGCCTGTCGTTAAGAGGCAACTAATGGGTAGGAGTCGAGAGGTGAAGAGTGTATGTGTGTATGCGTGTGTGCGTGTGTGCGTGTGTGAGTATGTGTGTTTGTTAGTTCGGCTTGCAGAGATAAGAGCACAACCGAGGCAAGAAGGCCCTGCCTATCGTAAGAGGCGACTAATAGGTAGGAGTCGAGAGGTGAAGAGTGTATGTGTGTGTGTGCGTGTGTGCGTGTGTGTGCGTGTGAGAGTGCGTGTGTGTGTTCGTGTGTGTGTGTCCGTTTGGCTTGCAGAGATAAAAACACGGCCGTGGCAAGAAGTCCCTGCCTGTCGTAAGAGGAGAATAATGGGTAGGAGTCGAGAGGTGAAGAGTGTATGTGTGTGTGCGTGTGTGCGTACGTGTGTGAGTGTGTGTGTGTGTATGTGTGTGTGTCAGTGTGTGTGTGTGTGTCCGGTCGGCTCGCAGAGATAAGAATACGGCCGAGGCAAGAAGGCCCTGCCTCTTGTAAGGGGCGACTAATAAGTAGGAGTCGAGAGGTGAAGAGTGTATGTGTGTATGCGTGTGTGCGTGTGTGCGTGTGTGAGTATGTGTGTTTGTTAGTTCGGTTTGCAGAGATAAGAGCACAACCGAGGCAAGAAGGCCCTGCCTATCGTAAGAGGCGACTAATAGGTAGGAGTCGAGAGGTGAAGAGTGTATGTGTGTGTGTGCGTGTGTGTGCGTGTGAGCGTGCGTGTGTGTGTGAGTGTGTGTGTGTGTCCGTTCGGCTTGCAGAGATAAGAATACGGCCAAGGCAAGAAGGCCCTGCCTGTCGTAAGTGGCGACTAATTGGTAGGAGTCGAGAGGTGAAGAGTGTATATGTGTGTGTGCGTGTGTGCGTGTGTGTGCGTGTGTGCGTGCGTGTGTGTGTGAGTGTGTGCGTCCGTTCGGCTTGCAGAGATAAGAATACGGCCGAGGCAAGAAGGCCCTGCCTGTCGTAAGTGGCGACTAATGGGTAGGAGTCGAGAGGTGAAGAGTTTATTTGTGTGTGTGTGTGCGTGTGTGTGCGTGTGTGCGTGCGTGTGTGTGAGTGTGTGTGTGTGTCCGTTCGGCTTGCAGAGATCAGAATACGGCCGCGGCAAGAAGGCCCTGCCTGTCGTAAGTGGCGACTAATTGGTAGGAGTCGAGAGGTGAAGAGTGTATGTGTGTGTGCGTGTGTGCGTGTGTGTGCGTGTGTAAGTGTGTGTGTATGTGTGTGTCTGTTTGGCTTGCAGAGATAAGAATACGGCCGAGGCAAGAAGGCCCTGCCTGTCGTGAGAGGCGACTAATAGGTAGGATTAGAGAGGTGAAGAATGTATGTGTGTGCGTATGTGCGTGTTTGTGTGTGTGTGTGAGTGTATCTGTGTGTGCGTGTGTGCGTGCGTGTGTGCATGTGTGTGTGAGTGTGTGTGTGTATGTGTGTGTGTGTGTCCCTTCGCTCGCAGAGATAAGAAAAAAGCGGTGGCAAGAAGGCCATGCCTGTCGTAAGAGGCGACTAATGGATAGGAGTCGAGAGGTGGAGAGTGTGTGCGTGTGCGGGTGCGTGTGCGTGTGTGTGTGTGTGCGTGTGTGCGTTTGTTTGGCTCGCAGAGATGAGAACACGGCCGTGGCAAGAAGGCACTGCCTGTCGTTAAGAGGTGACTAATGGGTAGGAGTCGAGAGGTAAAGAGTGTATGTGTGTGTGCGTGTGTGCGTGCGTGTGTGCGTGTGTAAGTATGTGTGTGTGTGTCCGTTCGTCTTGCAGAAATAAGAACACGGCCGAGGCAAGAAGGCCCTGCCTGTCGTGAGAGGCGACTAATAGGTAGGATTAGAGAGGTGAAGAATGTATGTGTGTGTGCGTGTGTGCTTGCGTATGTGCGTGTGTGTGTGTGAGTGTGTGTGTGTGTATGTGTGTGTGTCTCCCTTCGCTCGCAGAGATAAGAAAAAAGCGGTGGCAAGAAGGCCATGCCTGTCGTAAGAGGCGACTAATGGATAGGAGTCGAGAGGTAGAGAGTGTGTGCGTGTGCGTGTGCGTGTGTGTGTGTGTTCGTGTGTGTGTGTCCGTTTGGCTTGCAGAGATAAAAACACGGCCGTGGCAAGAAGTCCCTGCCTGTCGTAAGAGGAGAATAATGGGTAGGAGTCGAGAGGTGAAGAGTGTATGTGTGTGTGCGTGTGTGCGTACGTGTGTGAGTGTGTGTGTGTGTATGTGTGTGTGTCAGTGTGTGTGTGTGTCCGGTCGGCTCGCAGAGATGAGAACACGGCCGTGGCAAGAAGGCACTGCCTGTCGTTAAGAGGCAACTAATGGGTAGGAGTCGAGAGGTGAAGAGTGTATGTGTGTATGCGTGTGTGCGTGTGTGCGTGTGTGAGTATGTGTGTTTGTTAGTTCGGCTTGCAGAGATAAGAGCACAACCGAGGCAAGAAGGCCCTGCCTATCGTAAGAGGCGACTAATAGGTAGGAGTCGAGAGGTGAAGAGTGTATGTGTGTGTGTGCGTGTGTGCGTGTGTGTGCGTGTGAGAGTGCGTGTGTGTGTGAGTGTGTGTGTGTCCGTTCGGCTTGCAGAAATA
The DNA here is from genome assembly GCF_040954645.1 of Diabrotica undecimpunctata. Lineage (NCBI taxonomy): Eukaryota > Metazoa > Arthropoda > Insecta > Coleoptera > Chrysomelidae > Diabrotica > Diabrotica undecimpunctata. The sequence continues at coordinate 576,503 of NW_027311908.1, read as the reverse complement.
AGAATACGGCCGAGGCAAGAAGGCCCTGCCTGTCGTAAGTGGCGACTAATTGGTAGGAGTCGAGAGGTGAAGAGTGTATGTGTGTGTGTGCGAGTGTGCGTGTGTGTGTGTGTGTGTGCGTGCGTGTGTGTGTGAGTGTGTGCGTCCGTTCGGCTTGCAGAGATAAGAATACGGCCGAGGCAAGAAGGCCCTGCCTGTCGTAAGTGGCGACTAATGGGTAGGAGTCTAGAGGTGAAGAGTGTATTTGTGTGTGTGTGTGTGTGTGCGTGTGTGTGCGTGTGTGCGTGCGTGTGTGTGTGAGTGTGTGTGTGTCCGTTCGGCTTGCAGAGATAAGAATACGGCCGCGGCAAGAAGGCCCTGCCTGTCGTAAGTGGCGACTAATTGGTAGGAGTCGAGAGGTGAAGAGTGTATGTGTGTGTGTGCGTGTGTGCGTGTGTGTGCGTGTGTAAGTGTGTGTGTATGTGTGTGTGTCTGTTTGGCTTGCAGAGATAAGAATACGGCCGAGGCAAGAAGGCCCTGCCTGTCGTGAGAGGCGACTACTAGGTAGGATTAGAGAGGTGAAGAATGTATGTGTGTGCGTATGTGCGTGTTTGTGTGTGTGAGTGTATGTGTGTGTGCGTGTGTGCGTGCGTGTGTGCATGTGTGTGTGAGTGTGTGTGTGTATGTGTGTGTGTCCCTTCGCTCGCAGAGATAAGAAAAAAGCGGTGGCAAGAAGGCCATGCCTGTCGTAAGAGGCGACTAATGGATAGGAGTCGAGAGGTGGAGAGTGTGTGCGTGTGCGGGTGCGTGTGCGTGTGTGTGTGTGCGTGTGTGTGTGTCCGTTTGGCTTGCAGAGATAAGAACACGGCCGTGGCAAGAAGTCCCTGCCTGTCGTAAGAGGAGAATAATGGGTAGGAGTCGAGAGGTGAAGAGTGTATGTATGTGTGTGCGTGTGTGCGTGCGTGTGTGAGTGTGTGTGTGTGTATGTGTGTGTCAGTGTGTGTGTGTGTCCGGTCGGCTCGCAGAGATGAGAACACGGCCGTGGCAAGAAAGCACTGCCTGTCGTAAGTGGCGACTAATTGGTAGGAGTCGAGAGGTGAAGAGTGCATGTGTGTGTGTGCGTGTGTGCGTGTGTGTGCGTGTGTGCGTGCGTCTGTGTTTAAGTGTGTGTGTGTCCGTTCGGCTTGCAGAGATAAGAATACGGCCGAGGCAAGAAGGCCCTGCCTGTCGTAAGTGGCGACTAATGGGTAGGAGTCGAGAGGTGAAGAGTGTATTTGTGTGTGTGTGTGTGTGTGCGTGTGTGTGCGTGTGTGCGTGCGTGTGTGTGTGAGTGTGTGTGTGTCCGTTCGGCTTGCAGAGATAAAAATACGGCCGAGGCAAGAAGGCCCTGCCTGTCGTAAGTGGCGACTAATTGGTAGGAGTCGGGAGGTGAAGAGTGTATGTGTGTGTGTGCGTGTGTGCGTGTGTGTGCGTGTGTAAGTGTGTGTGTATGTGTGTGTGTGTCTGTTTGGCTTGCAGAGATAAGAATACGGCCGAGGCAAGAAGGCCCTCTCTCTTGTAAGGGGCGACTAATAGGTAGGAGTCGAAAGGTGAATAGTGTATGTGTGTGTGTGTGTGTGTGCGTGTGTGGGTGTGTGTGTGTTTGTGCGTGTGTAAGTGTGTGTGTGTGTATGTATGTGTGTGTCCATTCGGCTCGCAGAGATTAGAATACGGCCGAGGCAAGAAGGCCATGCCTGTCGTAAGTGGCGACTAATGGGTAGGAGTCGAGAGGTGAAGAGTGTATTTGTGTGTGTGTGTGTGTGTGCGTGTGTGTGCGTGTGTGCGTGCGTGTGTGTGTGAGTGTGTGTGTGTCCGTTCGGCTTGCAGAGATAAAAATACGGCCGAGGCAAGAAGGCCCTGCCTGTCGTAAGTGGCGACTAATTGGTAGGAGTCGAGAGGTGAAGAGTGCATGTGTGTGTGTGCGTGTGTGCGTGTGTGTGCGTGTGTGCGTGCGTCTGTGTTTGAGTGTGTGTGTGTCCGTTCGGCTTGCAGAGATAAGAATACGGCCGAGGCAAGAAGGCCCTGCCTGTCGTAAGTGGCGACTAATGGGTAGGAGTCGAGAGGTGAAGAGTGTATTTGTGTGTGTGTGTGTGTGTGCGTGTGTGTGCGTGTGTGCGTGCGTGTGTGTGTGAGTGTGTGTGTGTCCGTTCGGCTTGCAGAGATAAAAATACGGCCGAGGCAAGAAGGCCCTGCCTGTCGTAAGTGGCGACTAATTGGTAGGAGTCGAGAGGTGAAGAGTGCATGTGTGTGTGTGCGTGTGTGCGTGTGTGTGCGTGTGTGCGTGCGTCTGTGTTTGAGTGTGTGTGTGTCCGTTCGGCTTGCAGAGATAAGAATACGGCCGAGGCAAGAAGGCCCTGCCTGTCGTAAGTGGCGACTAATGGGTAGGAGTCGAGAGGTGAAGAGTGTATTTGTGTGTGTGTGTGTGTGTGCGTGTGTGTGCGTGTGTGCGTGCGTGTGTGTGTGAGTGTGTGTGTGTCCGTTCGGCTTGCAGAGATAAAAATACGGCCGAGGCAAGAAGGCCCTGCCTGTCGTAAGTGGCGACTAATTGGTAGGAGTCGGGAGGTGAAGAGTGTATGTGTGTGTGTGCGTGTGTGCGTGTGTGTGCGTGTGTAAGTGTGTGTGTATGTGTGTGTGTGTCTGTTTGGCTTGCAGAGATAAGAATACGGCCGAGGCAAGAAGGCCCTCTCTCTTGTAAGGGGCGACTAATAGGTAGGAGTCGAAAGGTGAATAGTGTATGTGTGTGTGTGTGTGTGCGTGTGTGGGTGTGTGTGTGTTTGTGCGTGTGTAAGTGTGTGTGTGTATGTATGTGTGTGTCCATTCGGCTCGCAGAGATTAGAATACGGCCGAGGCAAGAAGGCCATGCCTGTCGTAAGAGGCAACTAATGGGTAGGAGTCGAGAGGTGAAAAGTGTTTTTGTGTGTATGCGTGTGTGTGCGTGTGTGCGTGCTTGTGTGTGTGAGTGTGTATGTGTCCGTTCGGCTTGCAGAGATAAGAATACGGCCAAGGCAAGAAGGCCTTGCCAGTCGTAAGAGGCGACTAATGGGTAGGAGTCGAGAGGTGAAGAGTGTATGTGTGTGTGTGCGTGTGTGTGCGTGTGTGAGTGTGTGTGTCCTGTCGGCTCGCAGTGATAAGGAAACGTCCGTGCCTAGAAGGCCCTGCCTGTCGTAAGCGGCGACTAATGCGTAGGAGTCGAGAGGTGAAGAGTGTATGTGTGTAAGTGCGTGTGTTTGTGTGTGTGCGTGTGTGAGTGTGTGAGTGTGCCCGGTCGGCTCGCAGAGATAAGAACACGGCCGTGGCAAGAAGGCCCTGCCTGTCGTAAGAGGCGACTAATGGGTAGGAGTCGAGAGGTGTAGAGTGTATGTGTGTGTGAGTGTGCGTGTGTGTGCGTGTGTGAGTGTGTGTGTGTATTTGTGTGTGTGAGTGTGTGTGTGTGTCCAGTCGGCTCGCAGAGATAAGAACACGGCCGTGGCAAGAAGGCCCTGCCTGTCGTAAGAGGCGACTAATGGGTAGGAGTCGAGAGGTGAAGAGTGTATGTGTGTGTGAGTGTGCGTGTGTGCGTGTGTGTGCGTGTGTGAGTGTGTGTGTGTATTTGTGTGTGTGAGTGTGTGTGTCCAGTCGGCTCGCAGAAATAAGAACACGGCCGTGTCAAGAAGGCCCTGCCTGTCGTAAGAGGCGACTAATGGGTAGGAGTCGAGTGGTGAAGAGTGTATATGTGTGTGCGTATGTGCGTGTGAGTGCGTGTGAGAGTGTGTGTGTATGTGTGTGTGTCCGTTCGGCTTGCAGAGATAAGAGCACGACCGAGGCAAGAAGGCCCTGCCTATCGTAAGAGGCGACTAATAGGTAGGATTCGAGAGGTGGAGAATGTATGTGTGTGTGCGTGTGTGCGTGTTTGTGTGTGTGTGAGTGTATGTGTGTGTGCGTGTGTGCGTGCGTGTGAGTATGTGTGTGTGTATGTGTGTGTGTGTGTATGTGTGTGTATGTGTGTGTGTATCCCTTCGGCTCGCAGAGATAAGAATACGTCCGTGGCAGGAAGGCCATGCTTGCTGTAAGGAGCGACTAATGGGTAGTAGTCGATAGGTGAAGCGTGTATGTGTGTGTGCGTGTGTAAGTGTGTGTGTATGTGTGTGTGTATGTGTGTGTGTCTGTTTGGCTTGCAGAGATAAGAATACGGCCAAGGCAAGAAGGCCCTGCCTCTTGTAATGGGCGACTAATAAGTAGGAGTCGAGAGGTGAAGAGTGTATGTGTGTGTGCGTGTGTGCGTGTTTGTGTGTGTGTGAGTGTATGTGTGTGTGCGTGTGTGCGTACGTGTGTGCGTGTGTGAGTATGTGTGTGTGTTAGTTCGGCTTGCAGAAATAAGAACACGACCGAGGCAAGAAGGCCCTGCCTAACGTAAGAGGCAGCTAATAGGTAGAAGTCGAGAGGTGAAGAGTGTATGTGTGTGTGCGTGTGTGCGTGTGTGTGTGCGTGTGTGAGTATGTGTGTGTGTCCGTTCGGCTTGCAGAGATAAGAACACGGCCGAGGCAAGAAGGCCCTGCCTGTCGTGAGAGGAGAATAATGGGTAGGAGTCGAGAGGTGAAGAGTGTATGTGTGTGTGCGTGTGTGCGTACGTGTGTGAGTGTGTGTGTGTATGTGTGTGTGTCAGTGTGTGTGTGTGTCCGGTCGGCTCGCAGAAATGAGAACACGGCCGTGGCAAGAAGGCACTGCCTGTCGTTAAGAGGCAACTAATGGGTAGGAGTCGAGAGGTGAAGAGTGTATGTGTGTATGCGTGTGTGCGTGTGTGCGTGTGTGAGTATGTGTGTTTGTTAGTTCGGCTTGCAGAGATAAGAGCACAACCGAGGCAAGAAGGCCCTGCCTATCGTAAGAGGCGACTAATAGGTAGGAGTCGAGAGGTGAAGAGTGTATGTGTGTGTGTGCGTGTGTGCGTGTGTGTGCGTGTGAGAGTGCGTGTGTGTGTGAGTGTGTGTGTGTCCGTTCGGCTTGCAGAAATAAGAATACGGCCGAGGCAAGAAGGCCCTGCCTGTCGTAAGTGGCGACTAATTGGTAGGAGTCGAGAGGTGAAGAGTGTATGTGTGTGTGTGCGAGTGTGCGTGTGTGTGTGTGTGTGTGTGCGTGCGTGTGTGTGTGAGTGTGTGCGTCCGTTCGGCTTGCAGAGATAAGAATACGGCCGAGGCAAGAAGGCCCTGCCTGTCGTAAGTGGCGACTAATGGGTAGGAGTCGAGAGGTGAAGAGTGTATTTGTGTGTGTGTGTGTGTGTGTGCGTGTGTGTGCGTGTGTGCGTGCGTGTGTGTGTGAGTGTGTGTGTGTCCGTTCGGCTTGCAGAGATAAGAATACGGCCGCGGCAAGAAGGCCCTGCCTGTCGTAAGTGGCGACTAATTGGTAGGAGTCGAGAGGTGAAGAGTGTATGTGTGTGTGTGCGTGTGTGCGTGTGTGTGCGTGTGTAAGTGTGTGTGTATGTGTGTGTGTCTGTTTGGCTTGCAGAGATAAGAATACGGCCGAGGCAAGAAGGCCCTGCCTGTCGTGAGAGGCGACTACTAGGTAGGATTAGAGAGGTGAAGAATGTATGTGTGTGCGTATGTGCGTGTTTGTGTGTGTGAGTGTATGTGTGTGTGCGTGTGTGCGTGCGTGTGTGCATCTGTGTGTGAGTGTGTGTGTGTATGTGTGTGTGTCCCTTCGCTCGCAGAGATAAGAAAAAAGCGGTGGCAAGAAGGCCATGCCTGTCGTAAGAGGCGACTAATGGATAGGAGTCGAGAGGTGGAGAGTGTGTGCGTGTGCGGGTGCGTGTGCGTGTGTGTGTGTGCGTGTGTGTGTGTCCGTTTGGCTTGCAGAGATAAGAACACGGCCGTGGCAAGAAGTCCCTGCCTGTCGTAAGAGGAGAATAATGGGTAGGAGTCGAGAGGTGAAGAGTGTATGTATGTGTGTGCGTGTGTGCGTGCGTGTGTGAGTGTGTGTGTGTATGTGTGTGTGTCAGTGTGTGTGTGTGTCCGGTCGGCTCGCAGAGATGAGAACACGGCCGTGGCAAGAAAGCACTGCCTGTCGTAAGTGGCGACTAATTGGTAGGAGTCGAGAGGTGAAGAGTGCATGTGTGTGTGTGCGTGTGTGCGTGTGTGTGCGTGTGTGCGTGCGTCTGTGTTTGAGTGTGTGTGTGTCCGTTCGGCTTGCAGAGATAAGAATACGGCCGAGGCAAGAAGGCCCTGCCTGTCGTAAGTGGCGACTAATGGGTAGGAGTCGAGAGGTGAAGAGTGTATTTGTGTGTGTGTGTGTGTGTGTGCGTGTGTGTGCGTGTGTGCGTGCGTGTGTGTGTGAGTGTGTGTGTGTCCGTTCGGCTTGCAGAGATAAAAATACGGCCGAGGCAAGAAGGCCCTGCCTGTCGTAAGTGGCGACTAATTGGTAGGAGTCGGGAGGTGAAGAGTGTATGTGTGTGTGTGCGTGTGTGCGTGTGTGTGCGTGTGTAAGTGTGTGTGTATGTGTGTGTGTGTCTGTTTGGCTTGCAGAGATAAGAATACGGCCGAGGCAAGAAGGCCCTCTCTCTTGTAAGGGGCGACTAATAGGTAGGAGTCGAAAGGTGAATAGTGTATGTGTGTGTGTGTGTGTGTGCGTGTGTGGGTGTGTGTGTGTTTGTGCGTGTGTTAGTGTGTGTGTGTGTATGTATGTGTGTGTCCATTCGGCTCGCAGAGATTAGAATACGGCCGAGGCAAGAAGGCCATGCCTGTCGTAAGTGGCGACTAATGGGTAGGAGTCGAGAGGTGAAGAGTGTATTTGTGTGTGTGTGTGTGTGTGTGTGTGCGTGTGTGTGCGTGTGTGCGTGCGTGTGTGTGTGAGTGTGTGTGTGTCCGTTCGGCTTGCAGAGATAAAAATACGGCCGAGGCAAGAAGGCCCTGCCTGTCGTAAGTGGCGACTAATTGGTAGGAGTCGAGAGGTGAAGAGTGCATGTGTGTGTGTGCGTGTGTGCGTGTGTGTGCGTGTGTGCGTGCGTCTGTGTTTGAGTGTGTGTGTGTCCGTTCGGCTTGCAGAGATAAGAATACGGCCGAGGCAAGAAGGCCCTGCCTGTCGTAAGTGGCGACTAATGGGTAGGAGTCGAGAGGTGAAGAGTGTATTTGTGTGTGTGTGTGTGTGTGCGTGTGTGTGCGTGTGTGCGTGCGTGTGTGTGTGAGTGTGTGTGTGTCCGTTCGGCTTGCAGAGATAAAAATACGGCCGAGGCAAGAAGGCCCTGCCTGTCGTAAGTGGCGACTAATTGGTAGGAGTCGAGAGGTGAAGAGTGCATGTGTGTGTGTGCGTGTGTGCGTGTGTGTGCGTGTGTGCGTGCGTCTGTGTTTGAGTGTGTGTGTGTCCGTTCGGCTTGCAGAGATAAGAATACGGCCGAGGCAAGAAGGCCCTGCCTGTCGTAAGTGGCGACTAATGGGTAGGAGTCGAGAGGTGAAGAGTGTATTTGTGTGTGTGTGTGTGTGCGTGTGTGTGCGTGTGTGCGTGTGTGTGTGTGAGTGTGTGTGTGTCCGTTCGGCTTGCAGAGATAAAAATACGGCCGAGGCAAGAAGGCCCTGCCTGTCGTAAGTGGCGACTAATTGGTAGGAGTCGGGAGGTGAAGAGTGTATGTGTGTGTGTGCGTGTGTGCGTGTGTGTGCGTGTGTAAGTGTGTGTGTATGTGTGTGTGTGTCTGTTTGGCTTGCAGAGATAAGAATACGGCCGAGGCAAGAAGGCCATGCCTGTCGTAAGAGGCAACTAATGGGTAGGAGTCGAGAGGTGAAAAGTGTTTTTGTGTGTGTGCGTGTGTGTGCGTGTGTGCGTGCTTGTGTGTGTGAGTTTGTATGTGTCCGTTCGGCTTGCAGAGATAAGAATACGGCCAAGGCAAGAAGGCCTTGCCAGTCGTAAGAGGCGACTAATGGGTAGGAGTCGAGAGGTGAAGAGTGTATGTGTGTGTGTGCGTGTGTGTGCGTGTGTGAGTGTGTGTGTCCTGTCGGCTCGCAGTGATAAGGAAACGTCCGTGCCTAGAAGGCCCTGCCTGTCGTAAGCGGCGACTAATGCGTAGGAGTCGAGAGGTGAAGAGTGTATGTGTGTAAGTGCGTGTGTTTGTGTGTGTGCGTGTGTGAGTGTGTGAGTGTGCCCGGTCGGCTCGCAGAGATAAGAACACGGCCGTGGCAAGAAGGCCCTGCCTGTCGTAAGAGGCGACTAATGGGTAGGAGTCGAGAGGTGTAGAGTGTATGTGTGTGTGAGTGTGCGTGTGTGTGCGTGTGTGAGTGTGTGTGTGTATTTGTGTGTGTGAGTGTGTGTGTGTCCAGTCGGCTCGCAGAGATAAGAACACGGCCGTGGCAAGAAGGCCCTGCCTGTCGTAAGAGGCGACTAATGGGTAGGAGTCGAGAGGTGAAGAGTGTATGTGTGTGTGAGTGTGCGTGTGTGCGTGTGTGTGCGTGTGTGAGTGTGTGTGTGTATTTGTGTGTGTGAGTGTGTGTGTCCAGTCGGCTCGCAGAAATAAGAACACGGCCGTGTCAAGAAGGCCCTGCCTGTCGTAAGAGGCGACTAATGGGTAGGAGTCGAGTGGTGAAGAGTGTATATGTGTGTGCGTATGTGCGTGTGAGTGCGTGTGAGAGTGTGTGTGTATGTGTGTGTGTGTCCGTTCGGCTTGCAGAGATAAGAGCACGACCGAGGCAAGAAGGCCCTGCCTATCGTAAGAGGCGACTAATAGGTAGGATTCGAGAGGTGGAGAATGTATGTGTGTGTGCGTGTGTGCGTGTTTGTGTGTGTGTGAGTGTATGTGTGTGTGCGTGTGTGCGTGCGTGTGTGAGTATGTGTGTGTGTATGTGTGTGTGTGTATGTGTGTGTATGTGTGTGTGTATCCCTTCGGCTCGCAGAGATAAGAATACGTCCGTGGCAGGAAGGCCATGCTTGCTGTAAGGAGCGACTAATGGGTAGTAGTCGATAGGTGAAGCGTGTATGTGTGTGTGCGTGTGTAAGTGTGTGTGTATGTGTGTGTGTATGTGTGTGTGTCTGTTTGGCTTGCAGAGATAAGAATACGGCCAAGGCAAGAAGGCCCTGCCTCTTGTAATGGGCGACTAATAAGTAGGAGTCGAGAGGTGAAGAGTGTATGTGTGTGTGCGTGTGTGCGTGTTTGTGTGTGTGTGAGTGTATGTGTGTGTGCTTGTGTGCGTACGTGTGTGCGTGTGTGAGTATGTGTGTGTGTTAGTTCGGCTTGCAGAAATAAGAACACGACCGAGGCAAGAAGGCCCTGCCTAACGTAAGAGGCAGCTAATAGGTAGAAGTCGAGAGGTGAAGAGTGTATGTGTGTGTGCGTGTGTGCGTGTGTGTGTGCGTGTGTGAGTATGTGTGTGTGTCCGTTCGGCTTGCAGAGATAAGAACACGGCCGAGGCAAGAAGGCCCTGCCTGTCGTGAGAGGCGACTAATAGGTAGGATTAGAGAAGTGAAGAATGTATGTGTGTGTGCGTGTGTGCGTGTTTGTGTGTGTGTGAGTGTATGTGTGTGTGCGTGTGTGCGTGCGTGTATGCGTGTGTGTGTGTGAGTGTGTGTGTGTATGTGTGTGTGTGTGTGTCCCTTCGCTCGCAGAGATAAGAAAAAAGCGGTGGCAAGAAGGCCATACCTGTCGTAAGAGGCGACTAATGGATAGGAGTCGAGAGGTGGAGAGTGTGTGCGTGTGCGTGTGCGTGTGCGTGTGCGTGTGTGTGTGTGCGTGTGTGTATGTGTCCGTTTGGCTTGCAGAGATAAAAACACGGCCGTGGCAAGAAGTCCCTGCCTGTCGTAAGAGGAGAATAATGGGTAGGAGTCGAGAGGTGAAGAGTGTATGTGTGTGTGCGTGCGTGTGTGAGTGTGTGTGTGTATGTGTGTGTGTCAGTGTGTGTGTGTGTGTCCGGTCGGCTCGCAGAGATGAGAACACGGCCGTGGCAAGAAGGCACTGCCTGTCGTTAAGAGGCAACTAATGGGTAGGAGTCGAGAGGTGAAGAGTGTATGTGTGTGTGTGTGCGTGTGTGCGTGTGTGTGTGTGTGTGTGTGTGTGTATATGTTTGTGTCTGTTTGGCTTGCAGAAATAAGAATACGGCCGAGGCAAGAAGGCCCTGCCTGTCGTAAGTGGCGACTAATTGGTAGGAGTCGAGAGGTGAAGAGTGTATATGTGTGTGTGCGTGTGTGCGTGTGTGTGCGTGTGTGCGTTCGTGTGTGTGTGAGTGTGTGCGTCCGTTCGGCTTGCAGAGATAAGAATACGGCCGAGGCAAGAAGGCCCTGCCTGTCGTAAGTGGCGACTAATGGGTAGGAGTCGAGAGGTGAAGAGTTTATTTGTGTGTGTGTGTGCGTGTGTGTGCGTGTGTGCGTGCGTGTGTGTGTGAGTGTGTGTGTGTCCGTTCGGCTTGCATAGATAAGAATACGGCCGCGGCAAGAAGGCCCTGCCTGTCGTAAGTGGCGACTAATTGGTAGGAGTCGAAAGATGAAGAGTGTATGTGTGTGTGCGTGTGTGCGTGTGTGTGCGTGTGTAAGTTTGTGTGTATGTGTGTGTGTCTGTTTGGCTTGCAGAGATAAGAATACGGCCGAGGCAAGAAGGCCCTGCCTGTCGTGAGAGGCGACTAATAGGTAGGATTAGAGAGGTGAAGAATGTATGTGTGTGCGTATGTGCGTGTTTGTGTGTGTGTGTGTGTGTATGTGTGTGTGTGTGTGCCTTCGCTCGCAGAGATAAGAAAAAAGCGGTGGCAAGAAGGCCATGCCTGTCGTAAGAGGCGACTAATGGATAGGAGTCGAGAGGTGGAGAGTGTGTGCGTGTGCGGGTGCGTGTGCGTGTGTGTGTGTGTGTGCGTGTGTGTGTGTCCGTTTGGCTTGCAGAGATAAGAACACGGCTGTGGCAAGAAGTCCCTGCCTGTCGTAAGAGGAGAATAATGGGTAGGAGTCGAGAGGTGAAGAGTGTATGTATGTGTGTGCGTGTGTGCGTGCGTGTGTGAGTGTGTGTGTGTATGTGTGTGTGTCAGTGTGTGTGTGTGTGTGTCCGGTCGGCTCGCAGAGATGAGAACACGGCCGTGACAAGAAGGCACTGCCTGTCGTTAAGAGGCGACTAATGGGTAGGAGTCGAGAGGTGAAGAGTGTATGTGTGTGTGCGTGTGTGCGTGCGTGTGTGCGTGTGTAAGTATGTGTGTGTGTGTCCGTTCGTCTTGCAGAAATAAGAACACGGCCGAGGCAAGAAGGCCCTGCCTGTCGTGAGAGGCGACTAATAGGTAGGATTAGAGAGGTGAAGAATGTATGTGTGTGTGCGTGTGTGCGTGTGTGAGTATGTGTGTGTGTTAGTTCGGCTTGCAGAGATAAGAGCACAACCGAGGCAAGAAGGCCCTGCCTATCGTAAGAGGCGACTAATAGGTAGGAGTGGAGAGGTGAAGAGTGTATGTGTGTGTGTGCGTGTGTGCGTGTGTGTGCGTGTGAGCGTGCGTGTGTGTGTGAGTGTGTGTGTCCGTTCGGCTTGCAGAGATAAGAATACGGCCGAGGCAAGAAGGCCCTGCCTGTCGTAAGTGGCGACTAATTGGTAGGAGTCGAGAGGTGAAGAGTGCATGTGTGTGTGTGTGCGTGTGTGCGTGTGTGTGCGTGTGTAAGTGTGTGTGTATGTGTGTGTGTCTGTTTGGCTTGCAGAGATAAGAATACGGTCGAGGCAAGAAGGCCCTGCGTGTCGTGAGAGGCGACTATTAGGTAGGAGTGGAGAGGTGAAGAGTGTATGTGTGTGTGTGCGTGTGTGCGTGTGTGTGCGTGTGAGCGTGCGTGTGTGTGTGAGTGTGTGTGTGTCCGTTCGGCTTGCAGAGATAAGAATACGGCCGAGGCAAGAAGGCCCTGCCTGTCGTAAGTGGCGACTAATTGGTAGGAGTCGAGAGGTGAAGAGTGCATGTGTGTGTGTGCGTGTGTGCGTGTGTGTGCGTGTGTAAGTGTGTGTGTGTCTGTTTGGCTTGCAGAGATAAGAATACGGCCGAGGCAAGAAGGCCCTGCCTGTCGTAAGTGGCGACTAATTGGTAGGAGTCGAGAGGTGAAGAGTGTATATGTGTGTGTGCGTGTGTGCGTGTGTGTGCGTGTGTGCGTGCGTGTGTGTGTGAGTGTGTGCGTCCGTTCGGCTTGCAGAGATAAGAATACGGCCGAGGCAAGAAGGCCCTGCCTGTCGTAAGTGGCGACTAATGGGTAGGAGTCGAGAGGTGAAGAGTGTATTTGTGTGTGTGTGTGTGCGTGTGTGTGCGTGTGTGCGTGCGTGTGTGTGTGAGTGTGTGTGTGTCCGTTCGGCTTGCAGAGATAAGAATACGGCCGCGGCAAGAAGGCCCTGCCTTTCGTAAGTGGCGACTAATTGGTAGGAGTCGAGAGGTGAAGAGTGTATGTGTGTGTGTGCGTGTGTGCGTGTGTGTGCGTGTGTAAGTGTGTGTGTATGTGTGTGTGTCTGTTTGGCTTGCAGAGATAAGAATACGGTCGAGGCAAGAAGGCCCTGCGTGTCGTGAGAGGCGACTAATAGGTAGGATTAGAGAGGTGAAGAATGTATGTGTGTGCGTATGTGCGTGTTTGTTTGTGTGTGAGTGTATGTGTGTGTGCGTGCGTGCGTGCGTGTGTGCATGTGTGTGTGAGTGTGTGTGTATGTGTGTGTGTGTGTCCCTTCGCTCGCAGAGATAAGAAAAAAGCGGTGGCAAGAAGGCCATGCCTGTCGTAAGAGGCGACTAATGGATAGGAGTCGAGAGGTGGAGAGTGTGTGCGTGTGCGGGTGCGTGTGCGTGTGTGTGTGTATGTGTGTGTGTGTCAGTGTGTGTGTGTCCGGTCGGCTCGCAGAGATGAGAACACGGCCGTGGCAAGAAGGCACTGCCTGTCGTTAAGAGGCGACTAATGGGTAGGAGTCGAGAGGTGAAGAGTGTATGTATGTGTGTGCGTGTGTGCGTGCGTGTGTGAGTGTGTGTGTATGTGTGTGTGTGTCAGTGTGTGTGTGTCCGGTCGGCTCGCAGAGATGAGAACACGGCCGTGGCAAGAAGGCACTGCCTGTCGTTAAGAGGCGACTAATGGGTAGGAGTCGAGAGGTGAAGAGTGTATGTGTGTGTGTGCGTGTGTGCGTGTGTGTGCGTGTGTGTGTGTATGTGTGTGTCTGTTTGGCTTGCAGAGATAAGAATACGGCCGAGGCAAAAAGGTCCTGCCTCTTGTAAGGGGCGACTAATAAGTAGGAGTCGAGAGGTGAAGAGTGTATGTGTGTATGCGTGTGTGCGTGTGTGAGTATGTGTGTGTGTTAGTTCGGCTTGCAGAGATAAGAATACGGCCGCGGCAAGAAGGCCCTGCCTGTCGTAAGTGGCGACTAATTGGTAGGAGTCGTGAGGTGAAGAGTCTATGTGTGTGTGTGCGTGTGTGCGTGTGTGTGCGTGTGTAAGTGTGTGTGTATGTGTGTGTGTCTGTTTGGCTTGCAGAGATAAGAATACGGCCGAGGCAAGAAGGCCCTGCCTGTCGTGAGAGGCGACTAATAGGTAGGATTAGAGAGGTGAAGAATGTATGTGTGTGCGTATGTGCGTGTTTGTGTGTGTGTGAGTGTATGTGTGTGTGCGTGTGTGCGTGCGTGTGTGCATGTGTGTGTGAGTGTGTGTGTGTATGTGTGTGTGTATGTCCCTTCGCTCGCAGAAATAAGAAAAACGCGGTGGCAAGAAGGCCATGCCTGTCGTAAGAGGCGACTAATGGATAGGAGTCGAGAGGTGGAGAGTGTGTGCGTGTGCAGGTGCGTGTGCGTGTGTGTGTGTGTGAGTGTGTGTGTGTCCGTTTGGCTTGCAGAGATAAGAACACGGCCGTGGCAAGCAGTCCCTGCCTGTCGTAAGAGGAGAATAATGGGTAGGAGTCGAGAGGTGAAGAGTGTATGTATGTGTGTGCGTGTGTGCGTGCGTGTGTGAGTGTGTGTGTGTGTATGTGTGTGTGTCAGTGTGTGAGTATGTGTGTGTGTTAGTTCGGCTTGCAGAGATAAGAGCACAACCGAGGCAAGAAGGCCCTGCCTATCGTAAGAGGCGACTAATAGGTAGGAGTCGAGAGGTGAAGAGTGTATGTGTGTGTGTGCGTGTGTGCGTGTGTGTGCGTGTGAGCGTGCGTGTGTGTGTGTGTGTGTCTGTTTGGCTTGCAGAGATAAGAATACGGCCGAGTCAAGAAGGTCCTGCCTCTTGTAAGGGGCGACTAATAAGTAGGAGTCGAGAGGTGAAGAGTGTATGTGTGTATGCGTGTGTGCGTGTGTGAGTATGTGTGTGTGTTAGTTCGGCTTGCAGAGATAAGAGCACAACCGAGGCAAGAAGGCCCTGCCTATCGTAAGAGGCGACTAATAGGTAGGAGTCGAGAGGTGAAGAGTGTATGTGTGTGTGTGCGTGTGTGCGTGTGTGTGCGTGTGAGCGTGCGTGTGTGTGTGAGTGTGTGTGTGTCCGTTCGGCTTGCAGAGATAAGAATACGGCCGAGGCAAGAAGGCCCTGCCTGTCGTAAGTGGCGACTAGTTGGTAGGAGTCGAGAGGTGAAGAGTGCATGTGTGTGTGTGCGTGTGTGCGTGTGTGTGCGTGTGTGTGTGTATGTGTGTGTGTGTGTCTGTTTGGCTTGCAGAGATAAGAATACGGCCGAGTCAAGAAGGTCCTGCCTCTTGTAAGGGGCGACTAATAAGTAGGAGTCGAGAGGTGAAGAGTATATGTGTGTATGCGTGTGTGCGTGTGTGAGTATGTGTGTGTGTTAGTTCGGCTTGCAGAGATAAGAGCACAACCGAGGCAAGAAGGCCCTGCCTATCGTAAGAGGCGACTAATAGGTAGGAGTCGAGAGGTGAAGAGTGTATGTGTGTGTGTGCGTGTGTGCGTGTGTGTGCGTGTGTGTGTGTATGTGTGTGTGTGTGTCTGTTTGGCTTGCAGAGATAAGAATACGGCCGAGGCAAGAAGGCCCTGCCTGTCGTAAGTGACGACTAGTTGGTAGGAGTCGAGAGGTGAAGAGTGCATGTGTGTGTGTGCGTGTGTGCGTGTGTGTGCGTGTGTGCGTGCGTCTGTGTGTGAGTGTGTGTGTGTCAGTTCGGCTTGCAGAGATAAGAATACGGCCGAGGCAAGAAGGCACTGCCTGTCGTTAAGAGGCGACTAATGGGTAGGAGTCGAGAGGTGAAGAGTGTATGTGTGTGTGTGCGTGTGTGCGTGTGTGTGCGTGTGTGTGTGTGTATGTGTGTGTGTGTGTCTGTTTGGCTTGCAGAGATAAGAATACGGCCGAGTCAAGAAGGTCCTGCCTCTTGTAAGGGGCGACTAATAAGTAGGAGTCGAGAGGTGAAGAGTGTATGTGTGTATGCGTGTGTGCGTGTGTGAGTATGTGTGTGTGTTAGTTCGGCTTGCAGAGATAAGAGCACAACCGAGGCAAGAAGGCCCTGCCTATCGTAAGAGGCGACTAATAGGTAGGAGTCGAGAGGTGAAGAGTGTATGTGTGTGTGTGTGCGTGTGTGCGTGTGTGTGCGTGTGAGCGTGCGTGTGTGTGTGAGTGTGTGTGTGTCCGTTCGGCTTGCAGAGATAAGAATACGGCCGAGGCAAGAAGGCCCTGCCTGTCGTAAGTGGCGACTAGTTGGTAGGAGTCGAGAGGTGAAGAGTGCATGTGTGTGTGTGCGTGTGTGCGTGTGTGTGCGTGTGTGCGTGCGTCTGTGTGTGAGTGTGTGTGTGTCCGTTCGGCTTGCAGAGATAAGAATACGGCCGAGGCAAGAAGGCCCTGCCTGTCGTAAGTGGCGACTAATGGGTAGGAGTCGAGAGGTGAAGAGTGAATTTGTGTGTGTGTGTGTGTGCGTGTGTGTGCGTGTGTGCGTGCGTGTGTGTGTGAGTGTGTGTGTCCGTTCGGCTTGCAGAGATAAGAATACGGCCGAGGCAAGAAGGCCCTGCCTGTCGTAAGTGGCGACTAATTGGTAGGAGTCGAGAGGTGAAGAGTGTATGTGTGTGTGTGCGTGTGTGCGTGTGTGTGCGTGTGTAAGTGTGTGTGTATGTGTGTGTGTCTGTTTGGGTTGCAGAGATAAGAATACGGCCGAGGCAAGAAGGCCCTCTCTCTTGTAAGGGGCGACTAATAGGTAGGAGTCGAAAGGTGAATAGTGTATGTGTGTGTGTGTGTGTGTGCGTGTGTGGGTGTGTGTGTGTTTGTGCGTGTGTAAGTGTGTGTGTATGTATGTGTGTGTCCATTCGGCTCGCAGAGATTAGAATACGGCCGAGGCAAGAAGGCCATGCCTGTCGTAAGAGGCAACTAATGGGTAGGAGTCGAGAGGTGAAAAGTGTTTTTGTGTGTGTGCGTGTGTGTGCGTGTGTGCGTGCTTGTGTGTGTGAGTGTGTATGTGTCCGTTCGGCTTGCAGAGATAAGAATACGGCCGAGGCAAGAAGGCCTTGCCTGTCGTAAGAGGCGACTAATGGGTAGGAGTCGAGAGGTGAAGAGTGTATGTGTGTGTGCGTGTATGTGTGTTTGTGCGTGTGTAAGTGTGTGTGTATGAGTGTGTGTGTCCGTTCGGCTTGCAGAGATGTGAATACGGCCGGGGCAAGAAGGCCCTGCCTCTCGTAAGAGGCGACTAAAAGGTAGGGGTCAAGAGGTGAAGCGTGTATGTGTGTGTGTGTGTGAGTGTGTGTGTTTGTCCGCTCGGCTCGCAGAGATAAGATTACGGCCGTGGCAAGAAGGCCCTACCTGTCTTAAGAGGCGGCTAATGGATAGGAGTCGAGAGGTGGAGAGTGTGTGCGTGTGCGTGTGCGTGTGCGTGTGCGTGTGCGTGGGTGCGTGTGTGTGCGTGTGTGCGTGTGTTTGTGTGTTTGTGTGTGCGTGTGTGTGTGTCCGTTCGGCTTGCAGAGATAAGAACACGGCCGTGGCAAGAAGTCCCTGCCTGTCGTAAGAGGAGAATAATGGGTAGAAGTCGAGAGGTGAATAGTGTATGTGTGCTTGCGTGTGTGTGTTTGTGTGTGAGTGTGTGTGCGTGTCCTTTCGGCTCGCAGAGATAAGAATGCGTTCGTTGCAAGAAGGCTCTGCCTATCTTAAGAGGCGACTAATGGATAGGACTCGAGAGGTGGAGAGTGTGTGCGTGTGCGTGTGCGTTTGCGTGTGTGCGTTTGTGCCTGTGTGCGTGTGTTTGTGTGCGCGTGTGTGTGTGTCAGGTCGGCTCGCTGAAATGAGAACACGGCCGTGGCAAGATGGCCCTGCCTGTCGTAAGAGGCGACTAATGGGTAGAAGTCGAGAGGTGAAGAGTGTATGTGTGTGTGTGCGTGTGTGCGTGTGTGTGCGTGTGTAAGTGTGTGTGTATGTGTGTGTGTCCGTCTGGCTTGCAGAGGTAAGAATACGGCCAAGGCAAGAAGACCCTGCCTGTCGTAAGTGGCGACTAATGGATAGGAGTCGAGAGGTAGAGAGTGTGTGCGTGTGCGTGTGCGTGTGCGTGTGTGTGTGTGTTCGTGTGTGTGTGTCCGTTTGGCTTGCAGAGATAAAAACACGGCCGTGGCAAGAAGTCCCTGCCTGTCGTAAGAGGAGAATAATGGGTAGGAGTCGAGAGGTGAAGAGTGTATGTGTGTGTGTGCGTGTGTGCGTACGTGTGTGAGTGTGTGTGTGTGTGTGTATGTGTGTGTGTCAGTGTGTGTGTGTGTCCGGTCGGCTCGCAGAGATGAGAACACGGCCGTGGCAAGAAGGCACTGCCTGTCGTTAAGAGGCAACTAATGGGTAGGAGTCGAGAGGTGAAGAGTGTATGTGTGTATGCGTGTGTGCGTGTGTGCGTGTGTGAGTATGTGTGTTTGTTAGTTCGGCTTGCAGAGATAAGAGCACAACCGAGGCAAGAAGGCCCTGCCTATCGTAAGAGGCGACTAATAGGTAGGAGTCGAGAGGTGAAGAGTGTATGTGTGTGTGTGTGCGTGTGTGCGTGTGTGTGCGTGTGAGAGTGCGTGTGTGTGTGAGTGTGTGTGTGTCCGTTCGGCTTGCAGAAATAAGAATACGGCCGAGGCAAGAAGGCCCTGCCTGTCGTAAGTGGCGACTAATTGGTAGGAGTCGAGAGGTGAAGAGTGTATGTGTGTGTGTGCGTGTGTGCGTGTGTGTGTGTGTGCGTGCGTGTGTGTGTGAGTGTGTGCGTCCGTTCGGCTTGCAGAGATAAGAATACGGCCGAGGCAAGAAGGCCCTGCCTGTCGTAAGTGGCGACTAATGGGTAGGAGTCGAGAGGTGAAGAGTGTATTTGTGTGTGTGTGTGTGTGTGTGTGCGTGTATGTGCGTGTGTGCGTGCGTGTGTGTGTGAGTGTGTGTGTGTCCGTTCGGCTTGCAGAGATAAGAATACGGCCGCGGCAAGAAGGCCCTGCCTGTCGTAAGTGGCGACTAATTGGTAGGAGTCGAGAGGTGAAGAGTGTATGTGTGTGTGCGTGTGTGCGTGTGTGTGCGTGTGTAAGTGTGTGTGTATGTGTGTGTGTCTGTTTGGCTTGCAGAGATAAGAATACGGCCGAGGCAAGAAGGCCCTGCCTGTCGTGAGAGGCGACTAATAGGTAGGATTAGAGAGGTGAAGAATGTATGTGTGTGCGTATGTGCGTGTTTGTGTGTGTGTGAGTGTATGTGTGTGTGCGTGTGTGCGTGCGTGTGTGCATGTGTGTGTGAGTGTGTGTGTGTGTATGTGTGTGTGTGTCCCTTCGCTCGCAGAGATAAGAAAAAAGCGGTGGCAAGAAGGCCATGCCTGTCGTAAGAGGCGACTAATGGATAGAAGTCGAGAGGTGGAGAGTGTGTGCGTGTGCGGGTGCGTGTGCGTGTGTGTGTGTGTGTGTCCGTTTGGCTTGCAGAGATAAGAACACGGCCGTGGCAAGAAGTCCCTGCCTGTCGTAAGAGGAGAATAATGGGTAGGAGTCGAGAGGTGAAGAGTGTATGTATGTGTGTGCGTGTGTGCGTGCGTGTGTGAGTGTGTGTGTGTATGTGTGTGTGTCAGTGTGTGTGTGTGTCCGGTCGGCTCGCAGAGATGAGAACACGGCCGTGGCAAGAAAGCACTGCCTGTCGTAAGTGGCGACTAATTGGTAGGAGTCGAGAGGTGAAGAGTGCATGTGTGTGTGTGCGTGTGTGCGTGTGTATGCGTGTGTGCGTACGTCTGTGTTTGAGTGTGTGTGTGTCCGTTCGGCTTGCAGAGATAAGAATACGGCCGAGGCAAGAAGGCCCTGCCTGTCGTAAGTGGCGACTAATGGGTAGGAGTCGAGAGGTGAAGAGTGTATTTGTGTGTGTGTGTGTGTGCGTGTGTGTGCGTGTGTGCGTGCGTGTGTGTGTGAGTGTGTGTGTGTCCGTTCGGCTTGCAGAGATAAAAATACGGCCGAGGCAAGAAGGCCCTGCCTGTCGTAAGTGGCGACTAATGGGTAGGAGTCGAGAGGTGAAGAGTGTATGTGTGTGTGTGCGTGTGTGCGTGTGTGTGCGTGTGTAAGTGTGTGTGTATGTGTGTGTGTGTCTGTTTGGCTTGCAGAGATAAGAATACGGCCGAGGCAAGAAGGCCCTCTCTTTTGTAAGGGGCGACTAATAGGTAGGAGTCGAAAGGTGAATAGTGTATGTGTGTGTGTGTGTGCGTGTGTGGGTGTGTGTGTGTTTGTGCGTGTGTAAGTGTGTGTGTGTATGTATGTGTGTGTCCATTCGGCTCGCAGAGATTAGAATACGGCCGAGGCAAGAAGGCCATGCCTGTCGTAAGAGGCAACTAATGGGTAGGAGTCGAGAGGTGAAAAGTGTTTTTGTGTGTGTGCGTGTGTGTGCGTGTGTGCGTGCTTGTGTGTGTGAGTGTGTATGTGTCCGTTCGGCTTGCAGAGATAAAAATACGGCCAAGGCAAGAAGGCCTTGCCAGTCGTAAGAGGCGACTAATGGGTAGGAGTCGAGAGGTGAAGAGTGTATGTGTGTGTGTGCGTGTGTGTGCGTGTGTGAGTGTGTGTGTCCTGTCGGCTCGCAGTGATAAGAAAACGTCCGTGCCAAGAAGGCCCTGCCTGTCGTAAGCGGCGACTAATGCGTAGGAGTCGAGAGGTGAAGAGTGTATGTGTGTAAGTGCGTGTGTTTGTGTGTGTGCGTGTGTGAGTGTGTGAGTGTGCCCGGTCGGCTCGCAGAGATAAGAACACGGCCGTGGCAAGAAGGCCCTGCCTGTCGTAAGAGGCGACTAATGGGTAGGAGTCGAGAGGTGTAGAGTGTATGTGTGTGTGAGTGTGCGTGTGTGTGCGTGTGTGAGTGTGTGTGTGTATTTGTGTGTGTGTGAGTGTGTGTGTGTCCAGTCGGCTCGCAGAGATAAGAACACGGCCGTGGCAAGAAGGCCCTGCCTGTCGTAAGAGGCGACTAATGGGTAGGAGTCGAGAGGTGAAGAGTGTATGTGTGTGTGAGTGTGCGTGTGTGCGTGTGTGTGCGTGTGTGAGTGTGTGTGTGTATTTGTGTGTGTGAGTGTGTGTGTCCAGTCGGCTCGCAGAAATAAGAACACGGCCGTGGCAAGAAGGCCCTGCCTGTCGTAAGAGGCGACTAATGGGTAGGAGTCGAGTGGTGAAGAGTGTATATGTGTGTGCGTATGTGCGTGTGAGTGCGTGTGAGAGTGTGTGTGTATGTGTGTGTGTGTCCGTTCGGCTTGCAGAGATAAGAGCACGACCGAGGCAAGAAGGCCCTGCCTATCGTAAGAGGCGACTAATAGGTAGGATTCGAGAGGTGAAGAATGTATGTGTGTGTGCGTGTGTGCGTGTTTGTGTGTGTGTGAGTGTATGTGTGTGTGCGTGTGTGCGTGCGTGTGTGAGTATGTGTGTGTGTATGTGTGTGTGTGTGTGTATGTGTGTGTATGTGTGTGTGTATCCCTTCGGCTCGCAGAGATAAGAATACGTCCGTGGCAGGAAGGCCATGCTTGCTGTAAGGAGCGACTAATGGGTAGTAGTCGATAGGTGAAGCGTGTATGTGTGTGTGTGTGTATGTGTGCAAGTGTGTGTGTGTGTGTCCGTTCGGTATCGCTAAGATAGGTATACGTCCGTGGCAAGAAGGCCCTGCCTGTCTTAAGAGGCGACTAATGGATAGGAATAGAGAGGTGGAGAGTGCGTGCGTGAGCGTGTGCGTGTGTGTGCGTGTGTAAGTGTGTGTGTATGTGTGTGTGTATGTGTGTGTGTGTGTCTGTTTGGCTTGCAGAGATAAGAATACGGCCAAGGCAAGAAGGCCCTGCCTCTTGTAATGGGCGACTAATAAGTAGGAGTCGAGAGGTGAAGAGTGTATGTGTGTGTGCGTGTGTGCGTGTTTGTGTGTGTGTGAGTGTATGTGTGTGTGCGTGTGTGCGTACGTGTGTGCGTGTGTGAGTATGTGTGTGTGTTAGTTCGGCTTGCAGAAATAAGAACACGACCGAGGCAAGAAGGCCCTGCCTAACGTAAGAGGCAGCTAATAGGTAGAAGTCGAGAGGTGAAGAGTGTATGTGTGTGTGCGTGTGTGCGTGTGTGTGTGCGTGTGTGAGTATATGTGTGTGTCCGTTCGGCTTGCAGAGATAAGAACACGGCCGAGGCAAGAAGGCCCAGCCTGTCGTGAGAGGCGACTAATAGGTAGGATTAGAGAAGTGAAGAATGTATGTGTGTGTGCGTGTGTGCGTGTTTGTGTGTGTGTGAGTGTATGTGTGTGTGCGTGTGTGCGTGCGTGTGTGCGTGTGTGTGTGTGAGTGTGTGTGTGTATGTGTGTGTGTGTGTGTCCCTTCGCTCGCAGAGATAAGAAAAAAGCGGTGGCAAGAAGGCCATACCTGTCGTAAGAGGCGACTAATGGATAGGAGTCGAGAGGTGGAGAGTGTGTGCGTGTGCGTGTGCGTGTGCGTGTGTGTGTGTGTGCGTGTGAGTATGTGTCCGTTTGGCTTGCAGAGATAAAAACACGGCCATGGCAAGAAGTCCCTGCCTGTCGTAAGAGGAGAATAATGGGTAGGAGTCGAGAGGTGAAGAGTGTATGTGTGTGTGCGTGTGTGCGTGCGTGTGTGAGTGTGTGTGTGTATGTGTGTGTGTCAGTGTGTGTGTGTCCGGTCGGCTCGCAGAGATGAGAACACGGCCGTGGCAAGAAGGCACTGCCTGTCGTTAAGAGGCAACTAATGGGTAGGAGTCGAGAGGTGAAGAGTGTATGTGTGTGTGTGTGCGTGTGTGCGTGTGTGTGCGTGTGTGTGTGTATATGTTTGTGTCTGTTTGGCTTGCAGAGATAAGAAAACGGCCGAGGCAAGAAGGCCCTGCCTCTTGTAAGGTGCGACTAATAAGTAGGAGTCGAGAGGTGAAGAGTGTATGTGTGTATGCGTGTATGCGTGTGTGCGTGTGTGAGTATGTGTGTTTGTTAGTTCGGCTTGCAGAGATAAGAGCACAACCGAGGCAAGAAGGCCCTGCCTATCGTAAGAGGCGACTAATAGGTAGGAGTCGAGAGGTGAAGAGTGTAGGTGTGTGTGCGTGTGTGCGTGTGTGTGCGTGTGAGCGTGCGTGTGTGTGTGAGTGTGTGTGTGTGTCCGTTCGGCTTGCAGAAATAAGAATACGGCCGAGGCAAGAAGGCCCTGCCTGTCGTAAGTGGCGACTAATTGGTAGGAGTCGAGAGGTGAAGAGTGTATATGTGTGTGTGCGTGTGTGCGTGTGTGTGCGTGTGTGCGTTCGTGTGTGTGTGAGTGTGTGCGTCCGTTCGGCTTGCAGAGATAAGAATACGGCCGAGGCAAGAAGGCCCTGCCTGTCGTAAGTGGCGACTAATGGGTAGGAGTCGAGAGGTGAAGAGTTTATTTGTGTGTGTGTGTGGTGTGCGTGTGTGTGCGTGTGTGCGTGCGTGTGTGTGTGAGTGTGTGTGTGTCCGTTCGGCTTGCAGAGATAAGAATACGGCCGCGGCAAGAAGGCCCTGCCTGTCGTAAGTGGCGACTAATTGGTAGGAGTCGAAAGGTGAAGAGTGTATGTGTGTGTGCGTGTGTGCGTGTGTGTGCGTGTGTAAGTGTGTTTGTATGTGTGTGTGTCTGTTTGGCTTACAGAGATAAGAATACGGCCGAGGCAAGAAGGCCCTGCCTGTCGTGAGAGGCGACTAATAGGTAGGATTAGAGAGGTGAAGAATGTATGTGTGTGCGTATGTGCGTGTTTGTGTGTGTGTGAGTGTATGTGTGTGTGCGTGTGTGCGTGCGTGTGTGCATGTATGTGTGAATGTGTGTGTGTATGTGTGTGTGTGTGTGCCTTCGCTCGCAGAGATAAGAAAAAAGCGGTGGCAAGAAGGCCATGCCTGTCGTAATAGGCGACTAATGGATAGGAGTCGAGAGGTGGAGAGTGTGTGCGTGTGCGGGTGCGTGTGCGTGTGTGTGTGTGTGCGTGTGTGTGTGTCCGTTTGGCTTGCAGAGATAAGAACACGGCTGTGGCAAGAAGTCCCTGCCTGTCGTAAGAGGAGAATAATGGGTAGGAGTCGAGAGGTGAAGAGTGTATGTATGTGTGTGCGTGTGTGCGTGCGTGTGTGAGTGTGTGTGTGTATGTGTGTGTGTCAGTGTGTGTGTGTGTGTGTCCGGTCGGCTCGCAGAGATGAGAACACGGCCGTGGCAAGAAGGCACTGCCTGTCGTTAAGAGGCGACTAATGGGTAGGAGTCGAGAGGTGAAGAGTGTATGTGTGTGTGCGTGTGTGCGTGCGTGTGTGCGTGTGTAAGTATGTGTGTGTGTGTCCGTTCGTCTTGCAGAAATAAGAACACGGCCGAGGCAAGAAGGCCCTGCCTGTCGTGAGAGGCGACTAATAGGTAGGATTAGAGAGGTGAAGAATGTATGTGTGTGTGCGTGTGTGCGTGTGTGGGTATGTGTGTGTGTTAGTTCGGCTTGCAGAGATAAGAGCACAACCGAGGCAAGAAGTCCCTGCCTATCGTAAGAGGCGACTAATAGGTAGGAGTGGAGAGGTGAAGAGTGTATGTGTGTGTGTGCGTGTGTGCGTGTGTGTGCGTGTGAGCGTGCGTGTGTGTGTGAGTGTGTGTGTGTCCGTTCGGCTTGCAGAGATAAGAATACGGCCGAGGCAAGAAGGCCCTGCCTGTCGTAAGTGGCGACTAATTGGTAGGAGTCGAGAGGTGAAGAGTGCATGTGTGTGTGTGCGTGTGTGTGCGTGTGTGCGTGCGTGTGTGTGTGAGTGTGTGTGTGTCCGTTCGGCTTGCAGAGATAAGAATACGGCCGCGGCAAGAAGGCCCTGCCTTTCGTAAGTGGCGACTAATTGGTAGGAGTCGAGAGGTGAAGAGTGTATGTGTGTGTGTGCGTGTGTGCGTGTGTGTGCGTGTGTAAGTGTGTGTGTATGTGTGTGTGTCTGTTTGGCTTGCAGAGATAAGAATACGGTCGAGGCAAGAAGGCCCTGCGTGTCGTGAGAGGCGACTAATAGGTAGGATTAGAGAGGTGAAGAATGTATGTGTGTGCGTATGTGCGTGTTTGTTTGTGTGTGAGTGTATGTGTGTGTGCGTGTGTGCGTGCGTGTGTGCATGTGTGTGTGAGTGTGTGTGTGTATGTGTGTGTGTGTGTCCCTTCGCTCGCAGAGATAAGAAAAAAGCGGTGGCAAGAAGGCCATGCCTGTCGTAAGAGGCGACTAATGGATAGGAGTCGAGAGGTGGAGAGTGTGTGCGTGTGCGGGTGCGTGTGCGTGTGTGTGTGTATGTGTGTGTGTCAGTGTGTGTGTGTCCGGTCGGCTCGCAGAGATGAGAACACGGCCGTGGCAAGAAGGCACTGCCTGTCGTTAAGAGGCGACTAATGGGTAGGAGTCAAGAGGTGAAGAGTGTATGTATGTGTGTGCGTGTGTGCGTGCGTGTGTGAGTGTGTGTGTGTATGTGTGTGTGTGTCAGTGTGTGTGTGTCCGGTCGGCTCGCAGAGATGAGAACACGGCCGTGGCAAGAAGGCACTGCCTGTCGTTAAGAGGCGACTAATGGGTAGGAGTCGAGAGGTGAAGAGTGTATGTGTGTGTGTGCGTGTGTGCGTGTGTGTGCTTGTGTGTGTGTATGTGTGTGTCTGTTTGGCTTGCAGAGATAAGAATACGGCCGAGGCAAAAAGGTCCTGCCTCTTGTAAGGGGCGACTAATAAGTAGGAGTCGAGAGGTGAAGAGTGTATGTGTGTATGCGTGTGTGCGTGTGTGAGTATGTGTGTGTGTTAGTTCGGCTTGCAGAGATAAGAGCACAACCGAGGCAAGAAGGCCCTGCCTATCGTAAGAGGCGACTAATAGGTAGGAGTGGAGAGGTGAAGAGTGTATGTGTGTGTGTGCGTGTGTGCGTGTGTGTGCGTGTGAGCGTGCGTGTGTGTGTGAGTGTGTGTGTGTCCGTTCGGCTTGCAGAGATAAGAATACGGCCGAGGCAAGAAGGCCCTGCCTGTCGTAAGTGGCGACTAATTGGTAGGAGTCGAGAGGTGAAGAGTGCATGTGTGTGTGTGCGTGTGTGCGTGTGTGTGCGTGTGTGCGTGCGTCTGTGTGTGAGTGTGTGTGTGTCCGTTCGGCTTGCAGAGATAAGAATACGGCCGAGGCAAGAAGGCCCTGCCTGTCGTAAGTGGCGACTAATGGGTAGGAGTCGAGAGGTGAAGAGTGTATTTGTGTGTGTGTGTGTGTGTGCGTGTGTGTGCGTGTGTGCGTGCGTGTGTGTGTGAGTGTGTGTGTGTCCGTTCGGCTTGCAGAGATAAGAATACGGCCGAGGCAAGAAGGCCCTGCCTGTCGTAAGTGGCGACTAATTGGTAGGAGTCGAGAGGTGAAGAGTGTATGTGTGTGTGTGCGTGTGTGCGTGTGTGTGCGTGTGTAAGTGTGTGTGTATGTGTGTGTGTCTGTTTGGCTTGCAGAGATAAGAATACGGCCGAGGCAAGAAGGCCCTCTCTCTTGTAAGGGGCGACTAATAGGTAGGAGTCGAAAGGTGAATAGTGTATCTGTGTGTGTGTGTGCGTGTGTGGGTGTGTGTGTGTTTGTGCGTGTGTAAGTGTGTGTGTATGTATGTGTGTGTCCATTCGGCTCGCAGAGATTAGAATACGGCCAAGGCAAGAAGGCCATGCCTGTCGTAAGAGGCAACTAATGGGTAGGAGTCGAGAGGTGAAAAGTGTTTTTGTGTGTGTGCGTGTGTGTGCGTGTGTGCGTGCTTGTGTGTGTGAGTGTGTATGTGTCCGTTCGGCTTGCAGAGATAAAAATACGGCCGAGGCAAGAAGGCCTTGCCTGTCGTAAGAGGCGACTAATGGGTAGGAGTCGAGAGGTGAAGAGTGTATGTGTGTGTGCGTGTGTGCGTGTATGTGTGTGCGTGCGTGTGTGTGTGTGTTCTTGTATGTGTGTGTGTGAGTGTGTGTGTCCGGTCGGCTCGCAGAGATAAGAACATGGCCGTGGCAGGAAGGCCTTGCCTGTCGTAAGAGGCGACTAATGGGTAGGGGTCGAGAGGTGAAGAGTGTATGTGTGTGTGTGCGTGTGTGCGTGTGTGTGCGTGTGTGAGTGTGTGTGTATGTGTGTGTGTCCGTCTGGCTTACAGAGGTAAGAATACGGCCAAGGCAAGAAGACCCTGCCAGTTGTAAGGGGCGACTAATAGGTAGGAGTCGAGAGGTGAAGAGTGTATGTGTGTGTGCGTGTGTGCGTGTGTGTGTGCGTGTGTGAGTATGTGTGTGTGTGTCCGTTCGGCTTGCAGAGATAAGAACACGGCCGTGGCAAGAAGTCCCTGCCTATCGTAAGAGGCGACTAATAGGTAGGAGTCGAGAGGTGAAGAATGTATGTGTGTGTGCGTGTGGGCGTGTTTGTGTGTGTGTGTGAGTGTATGTGTGTGTGAGTGTGTGCGTGCGTGTGTGTGTGTTTGTGAGTGTGTGTGTATGTATGTGTGTGTGTCCCTTCGGCTCGCAGAGATAAGAAAACAGCCGTGGCAAGAAAGCGATGCAAATGGTACGGGGCGACTAATGGATAGGAGTCGAGAGGCGAAGAGTGGGCGACTAATAAGTAGGAGTCGAGAGGTGAAAAGTGTATGTGTGTGTGCGTGTGTGTGTGCGTGTGTGAGTATGTGTGTGTGTTAGTTCGGCTTGCAGAGATAAAAACACGACCGAGGCAAGAAGGCCCTGCCTATCGTAAGAGGCGACTAATAGGTAGGAGTCGAGAGGTGAAGAATGTATGTGTGTGCTTGTGGGCGTGTTTGTGTGTGTGTGAGTGTATGTGTGTGTGCGTGTGTGCGTGCGTGCGTGTGTGTGTTTGTGAGTGTGTGTGTATGTATGTGTGTGTGTGTCCCTTCGGCTCGCAGAGATAAGAAAACAGCCGTGGCAAGAAAGCGATGCAAATCGTACGGGGCGACTAATGGATAGGAGTCGAGAGGCGAAGAGTGGGCGACTAATAAGTAGGAGTCGAGAGGTGAAAAGTGTATGTGTGTGTGCGTGTGTGCGTGTGTGTGTGCGTGTGTGAGTATGTGTGTGTGTCCGTTCGGCTTGCAGTGATAAGAACACGGCCAAGGCAAGAAGGCCCTGCCTATCGTAAGAGGCGACATATAGGTAGGAGTCGAGAGGTGAAAAGTGTTTTTGTGTGTGTGCGTGTGTGCGTGCTTGTGTGTGTGAGTGTGTATGTATCCGTTCGGCTTGCAGAGATAAGAATACGGCCGAGGCAAGAATGCCCTGCCTGTCGTAAGTGGCGACTAATTGGTAGGAGTCGAGAGGTGAAAAGTGTTTTTGTGTGTGTGCGTGTGTGCGTGCTTGTGTGTGTGAGTGTGTATGTATCCGTTCGGCTTGCAGAGATAAGAATACGGCCAAGGCAAGAAGGCCCTGCCTGTCGTAAGTGGCGACTAATTGGTAGGAGTCGAGAGGTGAAGAGTGTATGTGTGTGTGTGTGTGCGTGTGTGGGTGTGTGTGTGTTTGTGCGTGTGTAAGTGTGTGTGTGTATGTATGCGTGCCCATTCGGCTCGCAGAGATTAGAATACGGCCGAGGCAAGAAGGCCATGCCTGTCGTAAGTGGCAACTAATGGGTAGGAGTCGAGAGGTGAAGAGTGTACGTGTGTGTGTGCGTGTGTGCGTGTGTGTGTGCGTGTGTGAGTGTGTGTGTCCGGTCGGCTCGCAGTGATAAGGACACGTCCGTGCCAAGAAGGCCCTGCCTGTCGTAAGCGGCGACTAATGCGTAGGAGTCGAGAGGTGAAGAGTGTATGTGTGTAAGTGCGTGTGTGCGTGTGTGTGCGTGTGTGAGTGTGTGTGTGTGTGTCCAGTCGGCTCTCAGAGATAAGAACACATCCGTGGCAAGAAGGCCCTGCCTTTCGTAAGAGGCGACTAATGGGTAGGAGTCGAGAGGTGAAGAGTGTATGTGTGTGTAAGTGTGCGTGTGTGTGCGTGTGTGAGTGTGTGTGTGTATTTGTGTGTGTGAGTGTGTGCGTGTCCAGTCGGCTCGCAGAGATAAGAACACGGCCGTGGCAAGAAGGCCCTGCCTGTCGTAAGAGGCGACTAATGGGTAGGAGTCGAGAGGTGAAGAGTGTATGTGTGTGTGAGTGTGCGTGTGTGCGTGTGTGTGCGTGTGTGAGTGTGTGTGTGTATTTGTGTGTGTGAGTGTGTGTGTGTCCAGTCGGCTCGCAGAGATAAGAACACGGCCGTGGCAAGAAGGCCCTGCCTGTCGTAAGAGGCGACTAATGGGTAGGAGTCGAAAGGTGAAGAGTGTATGTGTGTGTGTGTGCGTGTGTGCGTGTGTGTGTGCGTGTGTGAGTATGTGGGTGTATTAGTTCGGCTTGCAGAAATAAGAACACGACCGAGGCAAGCAGGCCCTGCCTATCGTAATAGGCGACTAATAGGTAGGAGTCGAGAGGTGAAGAGTGTATGTGTGTGTGTGCGTGTGTGCGTGTGTGTGTGAGTGTGTGAGTATGTGTGTGTGTCCGTTCGGCTTGCAGAGATAAGAACACCCCCAAGGCAAGAAGGCCCTGCCTGTCGTAAGAGGCGACTAATAGGTAGGAGTCGAGAGGTGAAGAATGTATGTGTGTGTGCGTGTGTGCGTGCGTATGTGCGTGTGTGTGTGTGTGAGTGTGTGTGTGTATGTGTGTGTGTGTGTCCCTTCGCTCGCAGAGATAAGAAAAAAGCGGTGGCAAGAAGGCCATGCCTGTCGTAAGAGGCGACTAATGGATAGGAGTCGAGAGGTGGAGAGTGTGTGCGTGTGCGTGTGCATGTGCGTGTGTGTGTGTGTGCGTGTGTGTGTGTGTCCGTTTGGCTTGCAGAGATAAAAACACGGCCGTGGCAAGAAGTCCCTGCCTGTCGTAAGAGGAGAATAATGGGTAGGAGTCGAGAGGTGAAGAGTGTATGTGTGTGTGTGCGTGTGTGCGTGCGTGTGTGAGTGTGTGTGTGTATGTGTGTGTGTCAGTGTGTGTGTGTGTCCGGTCGGCTCGCAGAGATGAGAACACGGCCGTGGCAAGAAGGCACTGCCTGTCGTTAAGAGGCAACTAATGGGTAGGAGTCGAGAGGTGAAGAGTGTATGTGTGTGTGTGTGCGTGTGTGCGTGTGTGTGCGTGTGTGTGTGTATATGTTTGTGTCTGTTTGGCTTGCAGAGATAAGAATACGGCCGAGGCAAGAAGGCCCTGCCTCTTGTAAGGGGCGACTAATAAGTAGGAGTCGAGAGGTGAAGAGTGTATGTGTGTATGCGTGTGTGCGTGTGTGCGTGTATGTGTGTTTGTGCGTGTGAGTGTGTGTATGAGTGTGTGTGTCCGTTCGGCTTGCAGAGTTATGAATACGGCCGGGGCAAGAAGGCCCTGCCTCTCGTAAGAGGCGACTAAAAGGTAGGGGTCGAGAGGTGAAGAGTGTATGTGTGTGTGTGTGTGTGTGAGTGTGTGTGTTTGTCCGCTCGGCTCGCAGAGATAAGATTACGGCCGTGGCAAGAAGGCCCTACCTGTCTTAAGAGGCGGCTAATTGATAGGAGTCGAGAGGTGGAGAGTGTGTGCGTGTGCGTGTGCATGAGTGCGTGTGTGTGCGTGTGTGCGTGTGTGTGTGTGTTTGTGTGTGCGTGTGTGTGTGTCCGTTCGGCTTGCAGAGATAAGAACACGGCCGTGGCAAGAAGTCCCTGCCTGTCGTAATAGGAGAATAATGGGTAGGAGTCGAGAGGTGAAAAGTGTATGTGTGTGTGTGCGTGTGTGTGAACGTGTGTGTGTGTCAGTGTGTGTGTGTCCGTTTGGCTTGCAGAGATAAGAACACGGCCGTGGCAAGAAGTCCCTGCCTGTCTTAAGAGGCGACTAATGGATAGGAGTCGAAAGGTGGAGAGTGTATATGTGTGTGTGCGCGTGTGTGCGTGCGTGTGTGTGTGTTCTTGTATGTGTGTGTGTGAGTGTGTGTGTCCGGTCGGCTCGCAGAGATAAGAACACGGCCGTGGCAAGAAGTCCCTGCCTGTCGTAAGAGGAGAATAATGGGCAGAAGTCGAGAGGTGAATAGTGTATGTGTGCTTGCGTGTGTGTGTTTGTGTGTGAGTGTGTGTGTGTGTCCTTTCGGCTCGCAGAGATAAGAATGCGTTCGTTGCAAGAAGGCTCTGCCTGTCTTAAGAGGCGACTAATGGATAGGACTCGAGAGGTGGAGAGTGTGTGCGTGTGCGTGTGCGTTTGCGTGTGTGCGTTTGTGCCTGTGTGCGTGTGTTTGTGTGTGCGTGTGTGTGTGTGTCCGGTCAGCTCGCTGAAATGAGAACACGGCCGTGGCAAGAAGGCCCTGCCTATCGTAAGAGGCGACTAATGGGTAGGAGTCGAGAGGTGAAGAGTGTATGTGTGTGTGTACGTGTGTGCGTGTGTGTGTGCGTGTGTGAGTATGTGTGTGTGTCCGTTCGGCTTGCAGAGATAAGAACACGGCCGTGGCAAGAAGTCCCTGCCTGTCGTAATAGGAGAATAATGGGTAGGAGTCGAGAGGTGAAAAGTGTATGTGTGTGTGTGCGTGTGTGTGTTTGTGTGTGAGTGTGTGTGTGTGTGTCCTTTCGGCTCGCAGAGATAAGAATGCGTTCGTTGCAAGAAGGCTCTGCCTGTCTTAAGAGGCGACTAATGGATAGGACTCGAGAGGTGGAGAGTGTGTGCGTGTGCGTGTGCGTGTGCATGAGTGCGTGTGTGTGCGTGTGTGCGTGTGTGTGTGTGTTTGTGTGTGCGTGTGTGTGTGTCCGTTCGGCTTGCATAGATAAGAACACGGCCGTGGCAAGAAGTCCCTGCCTGTCGTAAGAGGAGAATAATGGGCAGAAGTCGAGAGGTGAATAGTGTATGTGTGCTTGCGTGTGTGTGTTTGTGTGTGAGTGTGGGTGTGTGTCCTTTCGGCTCGCAGAGATAAGAATGCGTTCGTTGCAAGAAGGCTCTGCCTGTCTTAAGAGGCGACTAATGGATAGGACTCGAGAGGTGGAGAGTGTGTGCGTGTGCGTGTGCGTTTGCGTGTGTGCGTTTGTGCCTGTGTGCGTGTGTTTGTGTGTGCGTGTGTGTGTGTGTCCGGTCAGCTCGCTGAAATGAGAACACGGCCGTGGCAAGAAGGCCCTGCCTATCGTAAGAGGCGACTAATGGGTAGGAGTCGAGAGGTGAAGAGTGTATGTGTGTGTGTACGTGTGTGCGTGTGTGTGTGCGTGTGTGAGTATGTGTGTGTGTCCGTTCGGCTTGCAGAGATAAGAACACGGCCGTGGCAAGAAGTCCCTGCCTGTCGTAATAGGAGAATAATGGGTAGGAGTCGAGAGGTGAAAAGTGTATGTGTGTGTGTGCGTGTGTGTGAACGTGTGTGCGTGTCAGTGTGTGTGTGTCGGTTTGGCTCGCAGAGATTAGAATACGGCCGAGGCAAGAAGGCCATGCCTGTCTTAAGAGGCGACTAATGGATAGGAGTCGAAAGGTGGAGAGTGTATATGTGTGTGTGCGCGTGTGTGCGTGCGTGTGTGTGTGTTCTTGTATGTGTGTGTGTGAGTGTGTGTGTCCAGTCGGCTCGCAGAGATAAGAACATGGCCGTGGCAAGAAGTCCCTGCCTTTCGAAATAGAAGAATAATGGGTAGGAGTCGAGAGGTGAAGAGTGTATATGTGTGTGTGCGCGTGTGTGCGTGCGTGTCTGTGTTTGTTCTTGTATGTGTGTGTGTGAGTGTGTGTGTGTCCGGTCGGCTCGCAGAGATAAGAACATGGCCGTGGCAGGAAGGCCCTGCCTGTCGTAAGAGGCGACTAATGGGTAGGGGTCGAGAGGTAAAGAGTGTATGTGTGTGTGTGCGTGTGTGCGTGTTTGTGTGCGTGTGTGAGTGTGTGTGTATGTGTGTGTGTCCGTCTGGCTTGCAGAGTTAAGAATACGGCCAAGGCAAGAAGGCCATGCCAGTTGTAAGGGGCGACTAATATGTAGGAGTCGAGAGGTGAAGAGTGTATGTGTGTGAGTGTGTGCGTGTGTGCGTGTGTGTGTGCGTGTGTGAGTATGTGTGTGTGTCCGTTTGGCTTGCAGAGATAAGAACACGGCCGTGGCAAGAAGTCCCTGCCTGTCGTAAGAGGAGAATAATGGGTAGGAGTCGAGAGGTGAAGAGTGTATGTGTGTGTGTGTGTGTGCGTGTGTGCGTGTGTGGGCGTGTGTGAGTGTGTGTGTATGTGTGTGTGTCCGTTTGGCTTGCAGAGATAAGAATACGGCCGAGGCCAGAAGGCCCTGCCTCTTGTAAGGGTCGACTTATAAGTAGGAGTCGAGAGGTGAAGAGTGTATGTGTGTGTGCGTGTGTGCGTGTGTGTGTGTGTGCGTGTGTGAGTATGTGTGTGTGTTAGTTTGGCTTGCAGAGATGAGAACACGACCGCGGCAAGAAGGCCCTGCTTATCGTAAGAGGCGACTAAAAGGTAGGAGTCGAGAGGTGAAGAGTGTATGTGTGTGTGCGTGTGTGCGTGTGTGTGTGTTTGTGCGTGTGTGAGTGTGTGTGTATGAGTGTGTGTGTCCGTTCGGCTTGCAGAGATATGAATACGGCCGGAGCAAGAAGGCCCTGCCTCTCGTAAGAGGCGACTAAAAGGTAGGGGTCGAGAGGTAAAGAGTGTATGTGTGTGTGTGTGTGTGTGGGTGTGTGTGTTTGTCCGCTCGGCTCGCAGAGATAAGATTACGGTTGTGGCAAGAAGGCCCTACCTGTCTTAAGAGGCGGCTAATGGATAGGAGTCGAGAGGTGGAGAGTGTGTGCGTGTGCGTGTGCGTGTGCGTGGGTGCGTGTGTGTGCGTGTGTGCGTGTGTGTGTGTGTTTGTGTGTGCGTGTGTGCGTGCGTGTGTGTGTGTGTTTGTGAGTGTGTGTGTATGTATGTGTGTGTGTCCCTTCGGCTCGCAGAGATAAGAAAACAGCCGTGGCAAGAAAGCGATGCAAATCGTACGGGGCGACTAATGGATAGGAGTCGAGAGGCGAAGAGTGGGCGACTAATAAGTAGGAGTCGAGAGGAGAAAAGTGTATGTGTGTGTGCGTGTGTGCGTGTGTGTGTGCGTGTGTGACTATGTGTGTGTGTCCGTTCGGCTTGCAGTGATAAGAACACGGCCAAGGCAAGAAGGCCCTGTCTATCGTAAGAGGCGACTAATAGGTAGGAGTCGAGAGGTGAAGAATGTATGTGTGTGTGCGTGTGGGCGTGTTTGTGTGTGTGTGAGTGTATGTGTGTGTGCGTGTGTGCGTGCGTGTGTGTGTGTGTTTGCGAGTGTGTGTGTATGTATGTGTGTGTGTCCCTTCGGCTCGCAGAGATAAGAAAACAGCCGTGGCAAGAAAGCGATGCAAATCGTACGGGGCGACTAATGGATAGGAGTCGAGAGGCGAAGAGTGGGCGACTAATAAGTAGGAGTCGAGAGGAGAAAAGTGTATGTGTGTGTGCGTGTGTGCGTGTGTGTGTGCGTGTGTGAGTATGTGTGTGTGTCCGTTCGGCTTGCAGTGATAAGAAAACAGCCGTGGCAAGAAGGCGATGCAAATCGTACGGGGCGACTAATGGGTAGGAGTCGAGATGTAAAGAGTGGGCGACTAATAAGTAGGAGTCGAGAGGTGAAGAGAGTATGTGTGTGGGTGCGTGTGTGCGTGTGTGTGTGCGTGTGTGTGTATGTGTGTGTGTCCGTTCGGCTCGCAGAGATAAGAACACGGCCGTGGCAAGAAGTCCCTGCCTGTCGTAAGAGGCGACTAATGAATAGGAGTCGAGAGGTGAAGGGTGTATGTGTCTTTGTGTGTGTGCGTGTGTTTGTGCGTGTGTGAGTATGTGTGTGTGTATGTGTGTGTGTGTCCGTTTGGCTTGCAGAGATAAGAATACGGCCGAGGCAAGAACGCCCTGCCTGTCTTAAGAGGCGACTAATGGATATTAGTCGAGAGGTGGAGAGTGTGTGCGTGTGCGTGTACGTGTTTTTGTGTGTGCGTGTGTGTGTGTGTGTGTCCTTTCGGCTCGCAGAGATAAGAATACGTCCGTGGCAAGAAGGCCCTGCCTGTCTTAAGAGGCGACTAATGGATAGGAATCGAGAGGTGGAGAATGTGTGCGTGTGCGTGAGTGCGTGTGTGCCTGTGTGCGTGTGTTTGTGTGTGCGTGTGTGTGTGTGTGTCCGTTCGGCTTGCAGAGATAAGAACACGGCCGTAGCAAGAAGTCCCTGCCTGTCGTAAGAGGCGACTAATGGGTAGGAGTCGAG
The DNA here is from genome assembly GCF_040954645.1 of Diabrotica undecimpunctata. Lineage (NCBI taxonomy): Eukaryota > Metazoa > Arthropoda > Insecta > Coleoptera > Chrysomelidae > Diabrotica > Diabrotica undecimpunctata. The sequence continues at coordinate 542,112 of NW_027311908.1, read as the reverse complement.
AGGTGAAGAGTGTATGTGTGTGTGTGTGTGTGTGCGTGTGTGCGTGTGTGGGCGTGTGTGAGTGTGTGTGTATGTGTGTGTGTCCGTCTGGCTTGCAGAGGTAAGAATACGGCCAAGGCAAGAAGACCCTGCCAGTTGTAAGGGGCGACTAATAGGTAGGAGTCGAGAGGTGAAGAGTGTATGTGTGTGTGTGCGTGTGTGCGTGTGTGTGTGCGTGTGTGAGTATGTGTGTGTGTCCGTTTGGCTTGCAGAGATAAGAACACGGCCGTGGCAAGAAGTCCCTGCCTGTCGTAAGAGGAGAATAATGGGTAGGAGTCGAGAGGTGAAGAGTGTATGTGTGTGTGTGTGTGTGCGTGTGTGCGTGTGTGGGCGTGTGTGAGTGTGTGTGTATGTGTGTGTGTCCGTTTGGCTTGCAGAGATAAGAATACGGCCGAGGCCAGAAGGCCCTGCCTCTTGTAAGGGTCGACTAATAAGTAGGAGTCGAGAGGTGAAGAGTGTATGTGTGTGTGCGTGTGTGCGTGTGTGTGTGTGTGTGCGTGTGTGAGTATGTGTGTGTGTTAGTTTGGCTTGCAGAGATGAGAACACGACCGCGGTAAGAAGGCCCTGCTTATCGTAAGAGGCGACTAAAAGGTAGGAGTCGAGAGGTGAAGAGTGTATGTGTGTGTGCGTGTGTGCGTGTGTGTGTGTTTGTGCGTGTGTGAGTGTGTGTGTATGAGTGTGTGTGTCCGTTCGGCTTGCAGAGATAAGAATACGGCCGTGGCAAGAAGGCCATGCTTGCTGTATGGAGCGACTAATTGGTAGGAGTCGAGAGGTGAAGAGTGTATGTGTGTGTGCGTGTGTGCGTGTATGTGTGTTTGTGCGTGTGTGAGTGTGTGTGTATGAGTGTGTGTGTCCGTTCGGGTTGCAGAGATATGAATATGGCCGGGGCAAGAAGGCCCTGCCTCTCGTAAGAGGCGACTAAAAGGTAGGGGTCGAGAGGTGAAGAGTGTATGTGTGTGTGTGTGTGAGTGTGTGTGTTTGTCCGCTCGGCTCGCAGAGATAAGATTACGGCCGTGGCAAGAAGGCCCTACCTGTCTTAAGATGCGGCTAATGGATAGGAGTCGAGAGGTGGAGAGTGTGTGCGTGTGCGTGTGCGTGTGCGTGGGTACGTGTGTGTGCGTGTGTGCGTGTGTGTGTGTGTTTGTGTGTGCGTGTGTGTGTGTCCGTTCGGCTTGCAGAGATAAGAACACGGCCGTGGCAAGAAGTCCCTGCCTGTCGTAAAAGGAGAATAATGGGTAGAAGTCGAGAGGTGAATAGTGTATGTGTGCTTGCGTGTGTGTGTTTGTTTGTGAGTGTGCGTGCGTGTCCTTTCGGCTCGCAGAGATAAGAATGCGTTCGTTGCAAGAAGGCTCTGCCTGTCTTAAGAGGAGACTAATGGGTAGGAGTCGAGAGGTGAAGAGTGTATGTGTGTGTGCGTGTGTGCGTGTGTGTGCGTGTGTGATTGTGTGTGTATGTGTGTGTGTCCGTCTGGCTTGCAGAGGTAAGAATACGGCCAAGGCAAGAAGACCCTGCCAGTTGTAAGGGGCGACTAATAGGTAGGAGTCGAGAGGTGAAGAGTGTATGTGTGTGTGCGTGTATGCGTGTGTGTGTGCGTGTGTGAGTATGTGTGTGTGTCTGTTCGGCTTTCAGAGATAAGAACACGGCCGTGGCAAGAAGTCCCTGCCCATCGTAAGAGGCGACTAATAGGTAGGAGTCGAGAGGTGAAGAATGTATGTGTGTGTGCGTGTGGGCGTGTTTGGCGACTAATGGGTAGGAGTCGAGAGGTGAAGAGTGTATGTGTGTGTGTACGTGTGTGCGTGTGTGTGTGCGTGTGTGAGTATGTTTGTTTGTCCGTTCGGCTTGCAGAGATAAGAATACGTCCGTGGCAAGAAGGTCATGCCTGTCTTAAGAGGCGACTAATGGATAGGAGTCGAAAGGTGGAGAGTGTATATGTGTGTGTGCGCGTGTGTGCGTGCGTGTGTGTGTGTGTTCTTGTATGTGTGTGTGTGAGTGTGTGTGTCCGGTCGGCTCGCAGAGATAAGAACATGGCGGTGGCAGGAAGGCCCTGCCTGTCGTAAGAGGCGACTAATGGGTAGGGGTCGAGAGGTGAAGAGTGTATGTGTGTGTGTGCGTGTGTGCGTGTGTGTGCGTGTGTGAATGTGTGTGTATGTGTGTGTGTCCGTCTGGCTTGCAGAGGTAAGAATACGGCCGTGGCAAGAAGTCCCTGCCCATCGTAAGAGGCGACTAATAGGTAGGAGTCGAGAGGTGAATAATGTATGTGTGTGTGCGTGTGGGCGTGTTTGTGTGTGTCCAATCGGCTCGCTGAAATGAGAACACGGCCGTGGCAAGAAGGCCCTGCCTGTCGTAAGAGGCGACTAATGGGTAGGAGTCGAGAGGTGAAGAGTGTATGTGTGTGTGTGTACGTGTGTGCGTGTGTGTGTGCGTGTGTGAGTATGTGTGTTTGTCCGTTCGGCTTGCAGAGATAAGAATACGTCCGTGGCAAGAAGGTCATGCCTGTCTTAAGAGGCGACTAATGGATAGGAGTCGAAAGGTGGAGAGTGTATATGTGTGTGTGCGCGTGTGTGCGTGCGTGTGTGTGTGTGTTCTTGTATGTGTGTGTGTAAGTGTGTGTGTCCGGTCGGCTCGCAGAGATAAGAACATGGCCGTGGCAGGAAGGCCCTGCCTGTCGTAAGAGGCGACTAATGGGTAGGGGTCGAGAGGTGAAGAGTGTGTGCGTGTGCGTGAGTGCGTGTGTGCCTGTGTGCGTGTGTTTGTGTGTGCGTGTGTGTGTGTGTGTCCGTTCGGCTTGCAGAGATAAGAACACGGCCGTAGCAAGAAGTCCCTGCCTGTCGTAAGAGGCGACTAATAGGTAGGAGTCGAGAGGTGAAGAATGTATGTGTGTGTGCGTGTGGGCGTGTTTGTGTGTGTGTGAGTGTATGTGTGTGTGCGTGTGTGCGTGCGTGTGTGTGTGTGTTTGCGAGTGTGTGTGTATGTATGTGTGTGTGTCCCTTCGGCTCGCAGAGATAAGAAAACAGCCGTGGCAAGAAAGCGATGCAAATCGTACGGGGCGACTAATGGATAGGAGTCGAGAGGCGAAGAGTGGGCGACTAATAAGTAGGAGTCGAGAGGAGAAAAGTGTATGTGTGTGTGCGAGTGTGCGTGTGTGTGTGCGTGTGTGAGTATGTGTGTGTGTCCGTTCGGCTTGCAGTGATAAGAAAACAGCCGTGGCAAGAAGGCGATGCAAATCGTACGGGGCGACTAATGGGTAGGAGTCGAGATGTGAAGAGTGGGCGACTAATAAGTAGGAGTAGAGAGGTGAAGAGAGTATGTGTGTGGGTGCGTGTGTGCGTGTGTGTGTGCGTGTGTGTGTATGTGTGTGTGTCTGTTCGGCTCGCAGAGATAAGAACACGGCCGTGGCAAGAAGTCCCTGCCTGTCGTAAGAGGCGACTAATGAATAGGAGTCGAGAGGTGAAGGGTGTATGCGTCTTTGTGTGTGTGCGTGTGTTTGTGCGTGTGTGAGTATGTGTGTGTGTATGTGTGTGTGTGTCCGTTTGGCTTGCAGAGATAAGAATACGGCCGAGGCAAGAACGCCCTGCCTGTCTTAAGAGGCGACTAATGGGTAGGAGTCGAGAGGTGAAGAGTGTATGTGTGTGTGCGTGTGTGCGTGTGTGTGCGTGTGTGATTGTGTGTGTATGTGTGTGTGTCCGTCTGGCTTGCAGAGGTAAGAATACGGCCAAGGCAAGAAGACCCTGCCAGTTGTAAGGGGCGACTAATAGGTAGGAGTCGAGAGGTGAAGAGTGTATGTGTGTGTGCGTGTATGCGTGTGTGTGTGCGTGTGTGAGTATGTGTGTGTGTCCGTTCGGCTTTCAGAGATAAGAACACGGCCGTGGCAAGAAGTCCCTGCCCATCGTAAGAGGCGACTAATAGGTAGGAGTCGAGAGGTGAAGAATGTATGTGTGTGTGCGTGTGGGCGTGTTTGTGTGTGTCTGGTCGGCTCGCTGAAATGAGAACACGGCCGTGGCAAGAAGGCCCTGCCTGTCGTAAGAGGCGACTAATGGATAGGAGTCGAAAGGTGGAGAGTGTATATGTGTGTGTGCGCGTGTGTGCGTGCGTGTGTGTGTGTGTTCTTGTATGTGTGTGTGTGAGTGTGTGTGTCCGGTCGGCTCGCAGAGATAAGAACATGGCCGTGGCAGGAAGGCCCTGCCTGTCGTAAGAGGCGACTAATGGGTAGGGGTCGAAAGGTGGAGAGTGTATATGTGTGTGTGCGCGTGTGTGCGTGCGTGTGTGTGTGTGTTCTTGTATGTGTGTGTGTAAGTGTGTGTGTCCGGTCGGCTCGCAGAGATAAGAACATGGCCGTGGCAGGAAGGCCCTGCCTGTCGTAAGAGGCGACTAATGGGTAGGAGTCGAGAGGTGAAGAGTGTATGTGTGTGTGTACGTGTGTGCGTGTGTGTGTGCGTGTGTGAGTATGTGTGTTTGTCCGTTCGGCTTGCAGAGATAAGAATACGTCCGTGGCAAGAAGGTCATGCCTGTCTTAAGAGGCGACTAATGGATAGGAGTCGAAAGGTGGAGAGTGTATATGTGTGTGTGCGCGTGTGTGCGTGCGTGTGTGTGTGTGTTCTTGTATGTGTGTGTGTAAGTGTGTGTGTCCGGTCGGCTCGCAGAGATAAGAACATGGCCGTGGCAGGAAGGCCCTGCCTGTCGTAAGAGGCGACTAATGGGTAGGGGTCGAGAGGTGAAGAGTGTATGTGTGTGTGTGCGTGTGTGCGTGTGTGTGCGTGTGTGAGTGTGTGTGTATGTGTGTGTGTCCGTCTGGCTTGCAGAGGTAAGAATACGGCCAGGGCAAGAAGACCCTGCCAGTTGTAAGGGGCGACTAATAGGTAGGAGTCGAGAGGTGAAGAGTGTATGTGTGTGTGCGTGTGTGCGTGTGTGTGTGAGTGTGTGAGTATGTGTGTGTGTCCGTTCGGCTTGCAGAGATAAGAACACGGCCGTGGCAAGAAGTCCCTGCCTATCGTAAGAGGCGACTAATAGGTAGGAATCGAATGTATGTGTGTGTGCGTGTGGGCGTGTTTGTGTGTGTGTGAGTGTATGTGTGTGTGCGTGTGTGCGTGCGTGTGTGTGTGTTTGTGAGTGTGTGTGTATGTATGTGTGTGTGTCCCTTCGGCTCGCAGAGATAAGAAAACAGCCGTGGCAAGAAAGCGATGCAAATCGTACGGGGCGACTAATGGATAGGAGTCGAGAGGCGAAGAGTGGGCGACTAATATGTAGGAGTCGAGAGGTGAAAAGTGTATGTGTGTGTGCGTGTGTGCGTGTGTGTGTGCGTGTGTGAGTATGTGTGTGTGTTAGTTCGGCTTGCAGAGATAAAAACACGACCGAGGCAAGAAGGCCCTGCCTATCGTAAGAGGCGACTAATAGGTAGGAGTCGAGAGGTGAAGAATGTATGTGTGTGTGCGTGTGGGCGTGTTTGTGTGTGTGTGAGTGTATGTGTGTGTGCGTGTGTGCGTGCGTGTGTGTGTGTGTGTTTGTGAGTGTGTGTGTATGTATGTGTGTGTGTCCCTTCGGCTCGCAGAGATAAGAAAACAGCCGTGGCAAGAAAGCGATGCAAATCGTACGGGGCGACTAATGGATAGGAGTCGAGAGGCGAAGAGTGGGCGACTAATAAGTAGGAGTCGAGAGGTGAAAAGTGTATGTGTGTGTGCGTGTGTGCGTGTGTGTGTGCGTGTGTGAGTATGTGTGTGGGTCCGTTCGGCTTGCAGTGCTAAGAACACGGCCAAGGCAAGAAGGCCCTGCCTATCGTAAGAGGCGACTAATAGGTAGGAGTCAAGAGGTGAAGAATGTATGTGTGTGTGCGTGTGGGCGTGTTTGTGTGTGTGTGAGTGTATGTGTGTGTGCGTGTGTGCGTGCGTGTGTGTGTGTGTGTGTGTGTTTGTGAGTGTGTGTGTATGTATATGTGTGTGTCCCTTCGGCTCGCAGAGATAAGAAAACAGCCGTGGCAAGAAGGCGATGCAAATCGTACGGGGCGACTAATGGGTAGGAGTCGAGATGTGAAGAGTGGGCGACTAATAAGTAGGAGTCTAGAGGTGAAGAGAGTATGTGTGTGGGTGCGTGTGTGCGTGTGTGTGTGCGTGTGTGTGTATGTGTGTGTGTATGTGTGTGTGTGTGTCCGTTTGGCTTGCAGAGATAAGAATACGGCCGAGGCAAGAACGCCCTGCCTGTCTTAAGAGGCGACTAATGGATATTAGTCGAGAGGTGGAGAGTGTGTGCGTGTGCGTGTACGTGTGCGTGTGTGCGTGTGTGCCTGTGTGCGTGTGTTTGTGTGTGCGTGTGTGTGTGTGTGTCCTTTCGGCTCGCAGAGATAAGAATACGTCCGTGGCAAGAAGGCCCTGCCTGTCTTAAGAGGCGACTAATGGATAGGAATCGAGAGGTGGAGAATGTGTGCGTGTGCGTGAGTGCGTGTGTGCCTGTGTGCGTGTGTTTGTGTGTGCGTGTGTGTGTGGTGTGTGTCCGTTTGGCTTGCAGAGATAAGAATACGGCCAAGGCAAGAACGCCCTGCCTGTCTTAAGAGGCGACTAATGGATATTTGTCGAGAGGTGGAGAGTGTGTGCGTGTGCGTGTACGTGTGCGTGTGTGCGTGTGTGCCTGTATGCGTGTGTTTGTGTGTGCGTGTGTGTGTGTGTGTCCTTTCGGCTCGCAGAGATAAGAATACGTCCGTGGCAAGAAGGCCCTGCCTGTCTTAAGAGGCGACTAATGGATAGGAATCGAGAGGTGGAGAATGTGTGCGTGTGCGTGAGTGCGTGTGTGCCTGTGTGCGTGTGTTTGTGTGTGCGTGTGTGTGTGTGTCCGTTCGGCTTGCAGAGATAAGAACACGGCCGTGGCAAGAAGTCCCTGCCTGTCGTAAGAGGCGACTAATGGGTAGGAGTCGAGAGGTGAAGAGAGTACGTGAGTGTGTGCGTGTGTGGGTGTGTGTGTTTGTGCGTGTGTAAGTGTGTGTGTGTATGTTTGTGTGTGTCCATTCGGCTCGCAGAGATTAGAATACGGCCGAGGCAACAAGGCAATACCTGTCGTAAGAGGCGACTAATGGGTAGGAGTCGAGAGGTGAAGAATGTATTTGTGTGTGTGTGTGCTTGTGTGTGCGTGTGTGCGTGCGTGTGTGTGTGAGTGTGTATATGTCCGTTCGGCTTGCAGAGATAAGAATACGGCCGAGGCAAGAATGCCCTGCCTCTCGTAAATGGCGACTAATTGGTAGGAGTCGAGAGGTGAAAAGTGTTTTTGTGTGTGTGCGTGTGTGTGCGTGTGTGCGTGCTTGTGTGTGTGAGTGTGTATGTGTCCGTTCGGCTTGCAGAGATAAGAATATGGCCGACGCAAGAAGGCCCTGCCTGTCGTAAGTGGCGACTAATTGGTAGGAGTCGAGAGGTGAAGAGTGTATGTGTGTGTGTGTGTGTGTGCGTGTGTGGGTGTGTGTGTGTTTGTGCGTGTGTAAGTGTGTGTGTGTGTATGTATGCGTGTCCATTCGGCTCGCAGAGATTAGAATACGGCCGAGGCAAGAAGGCCATGCCTGTCGTAAGAGGCAACTAATGGGTAGGAGTCGAGAGGTGAAGAGTGTATGTGTGTGTGTGCGTGTGTGCGTGTGTGTGCGTGTGTGAGTGTGTGTGTGTGTCCAGTCGGCTCTCAGAGATAAGAACACGGCCGTGGCAAGAAGGCACTGCCTTTCGTAAGAGGCGACTAATGGGTAGGAGTCGAGAAATGAAGAGTGTATATGTGTGTGATTGTGCGTGTGTGTGCGTGTGTGAGTGTGTGTGTGTATTTGTGTGTGTGAGTGTGTGTCTCCAGTCGGCTCGCAGAGATACGAACACGGCCGTGGCAAGAAGGCCCTGCCTGTCGTAAGAGGCGACTAATGGGTAGGAGTCGAGTGGTGAAGAGTGTATATGTGTGTGCGTATGTGCGTGTGTGTGCGTGTGAGAGTGTGTGTGTATGTGTGTGTGTGTCCGTTCGGCTTGCAGAGATAAGAGCACGACCGAGGCAAGAAGGCCCTGCCTATCGTAAGAGGCGACTAATAGGTAGGAGTCAAGAGGTGAAGAGTGTATGTGTGTGTGTGCGTGTGTGCGTGTGTGTGTGTATGTGTGTGTGTATCCCTTCGGCTCGCAGAGATAAGAATACGTCCGTGGCAAGAAGGCCATGCTTGCTGTAAGGAGCGACTAATGAGTAGGAGTCGAGAGGTGAAGCGTGTATGTGTGTATGTGTGCAAGTGTGTGTGTTGGTGCGTGTGTAAGTGTGTGTGTATGTGTGTGTGTCTGTTTGGCTTGCAGAGATAAAAATACGGCAGAGGCAAGAAGGTCCTGCCTCTTGTAATGGGCGACTAATAAGTAGGAGTCGAGAGGTGAAGAGTGTATGTGTGTGTGTGTGCGTGTGTGCGTGTGTGTGTGCGTGTGTGAGTATGTGTGTGTATTAGTTCGGCTTGCAGAAATAAGAACACGACCGAGGCAAGCAGGCCCTGCCTATCGTAATAGGCGACTAATAGGTAGGAGTCGACAGGTGAAGAGTGTATGTGTGTGTGCGTGTGTGCGTGTGTGTGTGAGTGTGTGAGTATGTGTGTGTGTCCGTTCGGCTGGCAGAGATAAGAACACCCCCAAGGCAAGAAGGCCCTGCCTGTCGTAAGAGGCGACTAATAGGTAGGAGTCGAGAGGTGAAGAATGTATGTGTGTGTGCGTGTGTACGTGTTTGTGTGTGTGTGAGTGTATGTGTGTGTGCGTGTGTGCGTGCGTGTGTCCGTGTGTAAGTATGTGTGTCCGTGTCCGTTCGTCTTGCAGAAATAAGAACACGGCCGAGGCAAGAAGGCCCTGCCTGTCGTGAGAGGCGACTAATAGGTAGGATTAGAGAGGTGAAGAATGTATGTGTGTGTGTGCGTGTGTGCGTGCGTATGTGCGTGTGTGTGTGTAAGTGTGTGTGTGTATGTGTGTGTGTGTGTCCCTTCGCTCGCAGAGATAAGAAAAAAGCGGTGGCAAGAAGGCCATGCCTGTCGTAAGAGGCGACTAATGGATAGGAGTCGAGAGGTGGAGAGTGTGTGCGTGTGCGTGTGCGTGTGCGTGTGCGTGTGTGTGTGTGTGCGTGTGTGTGTGTGTCCGTTTGGCTTGCAGAGATAAAAACACGGCCGTGGCAAGAAGTCCCTGCCTGTCGTAAGAGGAGAATAATGGGTAGGAGTCGAGAGGTGAAGAGTGTATGTGTGTGTGCGTGTGTGCGTGCGTGTGTGAGTGTGTGTGTGTATGTGTGTGTGTCAGTGTGTGTGTGTGTCCGGTCGGCTCGCAGAGATGAGAACACGGCCGTGGCAAGAAGGCACTGCCTGTCGTTAAGAGGCAACTAATGGGTAGGAGTCGAGAGGTGAAGAGTGTATGTGTGTGTGTGTGCGTGTGTGCGTGTGTGTGCGTGTGTGTGTGTGTATATGTTTGTGTCTGTTTGGCTTGCAGAGATAAGAATACGGCCGAGGCAAGAAGGCCCTGCCTCTTGTAAGGGGCGACTAATAAGTAGGAGTCGAGAGGTGAAGAGTGTATGTGTGTATGCGTGTGTGCGTGTGTGCGTGTGTGAGTATGTGTGTTTGTTAGTTCGGCTTGCAGAGATAAGAGCACAACCGAGGCAAAAAGGCCCTGCCTATCGTAAGAGGCGACTAATAGGTAGGAGTCGAGAGGTGAAGAGTGTATGTGTGTGTGCGTGTGTGCGTGTGTGTGCGTGTGAGCGTGCGTGTGTGTGTGAGTATGTGTGTGTGTCCGTTCGGCTTGCAGAGATAAGAATACGGCCGAGGCAAGAAGGCCCTGCCTGTCGTAAGTGGCGACTAATTGGTAGGAGTCGAGAGGTGAAGAGTGTATATGTGTGTGTGCGTGTGTGCGTGTGTGTGCGTGTGTGCGTGCGTGTGTGTGTGAGTGTGTGCGTCCGTTCGGCTTGCAGAGATAAGAATACGGCCGAGGCAAGAAGGCCCTGCCTGTCGTAAGAGGCGAGTAATGGGTAGGAGTCGAGAGGTGAAGAGTGTATGTGGGTGTGAGTGTGCGTGTGTGCGTGTGTGTGCATGTGTGAGTGTGTGTGTGTATTTGTGTGTGTGAGTGTGTGTGTCCAGTCGGCTCGCAGAGATACGAACACGGCCGTGGCAAGAAGGCCCTGCCTGTCGTAAGAGGCGACTAATGGGTAGGAGTCGAGTAGTGAAGAGTGTATATGTGTGTGCCTATGTGCGTGTGTGTGCGTGTGAGAGTGTGTGTGTATGTGTGTGTGTGTGTCCGTTCGGCTTGCAGAGATAAGAGCACGACCGAGGCAAGAAGGCCCTGCCTATCGTAAGAGGCGACTAATAGGTAGGAGTCAAGAGGTGAAGAGTGTATGTGTGTGTGTGCGTGTGTGCGTGTGTGTGTGTGTGTATGTGTGTGTGTGTATCCCTTCGGCTCGCAGAGATAAGAATACGTCCGTGGCAAGAAGGCCATGCTTGCTGTAAGGAGCGACTAATGGGTAGGAGTCGAGAGGTGAAGCGTGTATGTGTGTATGTGTGCAAGTGTGTGTGTGTGTGTGTCCGTTCGGCTCGCAGAGATAGGTATACGTCCGTGGCAAGAAGGCCCTGCCTGTCTTAAGAGGCGACTAATGGATAGGAGTCGAGAGGTGAAGAGTGTGTGCGTGTGCGTGTGCGTGTGGGTGCGTGTGTAAGTGTGTGTGTATGTGTGTGTGTCTGTTTGGCTTGCAGAGATAAAAATACGGCAGAAGCAAGAAGGCCCTGCCTCTTGTAATGGGCGACTAATAAGTAGGAGTCGAGAGGTGAAGAGTGTATGTGTGTGTGTGTGCGTGTGTGCGTGTGTGTGTGCGTGTGTGAGTATGTGTGTGTATTAGTTCGGCTTGCAGAAATAAGAACACGACCGAGGCAAGCAGGCCCTGCCTATCGTAATAGGCGACTAATAGGTAGGAGTCGAGAGGTGAAGAGTGTATGTGTGTGTGCGTGTGTGCGTGTGTGTGTGAGTGTGTGAGTATGTGTGTGTGTCCGTTCGGCTTGCAGAGATAAGAACACCCCCAAGGCAAGAAGGCCCTGCCTATCGTAAGAGGCGACTAATAGGTAGGAGTCGAGAGGTGAAGAATGTATGTGTGTGTGCGTGTGTACGTGTTTGTGTGTGTGTGAGTGTATGTGTGTGTGCGTGTGTGCGTGCGTGTGTCCGTGTGTAAGTATGTGTGTCCGTGTCCGTTCGTCTTGCAGAAATAAGAACACCGCCGAGGCAAGAAGGCCCTGCCTGTCGTGAGAGGCGACTAATAGGTAGGATTAGAGAGGTGACGAATGTATGTGTGTGTGCGTGTGTGCGTGCGTATGTGCGTGTGTGTGTGTGAGTGTGTGTGTGTATGTGTGTGTGTGTGTCCCTTCGCTCGCAGAGATAAGAAAAAAGCGGTGGCAAGAAGGCCATGCCTGTCGTAAGAGGCGACTAATGGATAGGAGTCGAGAGGTGGAGAGTGTGTGCGTGTGCGTGTGCGTGTGCGTGTGCGTGTGTGTGTGTGTGCGTGTGTGTGTGTGTCCGTTTGGCTTGCAAAGATAAAAACACGGCCGTGGCAAGAAGTCCCTGCCTGTCGTAAGAGGAGAATAATGGGTAGGAGTCGAGAGGTGAAGAGTGTATGTGTGTGTGCGTGTGTGCGTGCGTGTGTGAGTGTGTGTGTGTATGTGTGTGTGTCAGTGTGTGTGTCCGGTCGGCTCGCAGAGATGAGAACACGGCCGTGGCAAGAAGGCACTGCCTGTCGTTAAGAGGCAACTAATGGGTAGGGGTCGAGAGGTGAAGAGTGTATGTGTGTGTGTGTGCGTGTGTGCTTGTGTGTGCGTGTGTGTGTGTGTATATGTTTGTGTCTGTTTGGCTTGCAGAGATAAGAATACGGCCGAGGCAAGAAGGCCCTGCCTCTTGTATGGGGCGACTAATAAGTAGGAGTCGAGAGGTGAAGAGTGTATGTGTGTATGCGTGTGTGCGTGTGTGCGTGTGTGAGTATGTGTGTTTGTTAGTTCGGCTTGCAGAGATAAGAGCACAACCGAGGCAAGAAGGCCCTGCCTATCGTAAGAGGCGACTAATAGGTAGGCGTCGAGAGGTGAAGAGTGTATGTGTGTGTGCGTGTGTGCGTGTGTGTGCGTGTGAGCGTGCGTGTGTGTGTGAGTATGTGTATGTGTCCGTTCGGCTTGCAGAGATAAGAATACGGCCGAGGCAAGAAGGCCCTGCCTGTCGTAAGTGGCGACTAATTGGTAGGAGTCGAGAGGTGAAGAGTGTATATGTGTGTGTGCGTGTGTGCGTGTGTGTGCGTGTGTGCGTGCGTGTGTGTGTGAGTGTGTGCGTCCGTTCGGCTTGCAGAGATAAGAATACGGCCGAGGCAAGAAGGCCCTGCCTGTCGTAAGTGGCGACTAATGGGTAGGAGTCGAGAGGTGAAGAGTTTATTTGTGTGTGTGTGTGCGTGTGTGTGCGTGTGTGCGTGCGTGTGTGTGTGAGTGTGTGTGTGTCCGTTCGGCTTGCAGAGATAAGAATACGGCCGCGGCAAGAAGGCCCTGCCTGTCGTAAGTGGCGACTAATTGGTAGGAGTCGAAAGGTGAAGAGTGTATGTGTGTGTGCGTGTGTGCGTGTGTGTGCGTGTGTAAGTGTGTGTGTATGTGTGTGTGTCTGTTTGGCTTGCAGAGATAAGAATACAGCCGAGGCAAGAAGGCCCTGCCTGTCGTGAGAGGCGACTAATAGGTAGGATTAGAGAGGTGAAGAATGTATGTGTGTGCGTATGTGCGTGTTTGTGTGTGTGTGAGTGTATGTGTGTGTGTGCGTGTGTGCGTGCGTGTGTGCATGTGTGTGTGAATGTGTGTGTGTATGTGTGTGTGTGTGTCCCTTCGCTCGCAGAGATATGAAAAAAGCGGTGGCAAGAAGGCCATGCCTGTCGTAAGAGGCGACTAATGGATAGGAGTCGAGAGGTGGAGAGTGTGTGCGTGTGCGGGTGCGTGTGCGTGTGTATGTGTGTGCGTGTGTGTGTGTCCGTTTGGCTGGCAGAGATAAGAACACGGCTGTGGCAAGAAGTCCCTGCCTGTCGTAAGAGGAGAATAATGGGTAGGAGTCGAGAGGTGAAGAGTGTATGTATGTGTGCGTGTGTGCGTGCGTGTGTGAGTGTGTGTGTGTATGTGTGTGTGTCAGTGTGTGTGTGTGTCCGGTCGGCTCGCAGAGATGAGAACACGGCCGTGGCAAGAAGGCACTGCCTGTCGTTAAGAGGCGACTAATGGGTAGGAGTCGAGAGGTGAAGAGTGTATGTGTGTGTGCGTGTCTGCGTGTGTGCGTGCGTGTGTGCGTGTGTAAGTATGTGTGTGTGTGTGTCCGTTCGTCTTGCAGAAATAAGAACACGGCCGAGGCAAGAAGGCCCTGCCTGTCGTGAGAGGCGACTAATAGGTAGGATTAGAGAGGTGAAGAATGTATGTGTGTGTGCGTGTGTGCGTGCGTATGTGCGTGTGTGTGTGTGAGTGTGTGTGTGTATGTGTGTGTGTGTGTCCCTTCGCTCGCAGAGATAAGAAAAAAGCGGTGGCAAGAAGGCCATGCCTGTCGTAAGAGGCGACTAATGGATGGGAGTCGAGAGGTAGAGAGTGTGTGCGTGTGCGTGTGCGTGTGCGTGTGCGTGTGTGTGTGTGTTCGTGTGTGTGTGTGTGTCCGTTTGGCTTGCAGAGATAAAAACACGGCCGTGGCAAGAAGTCCCTGCCTGTCGTAAGAGGAGAATAATGGGTAGGAGTCGAGAGGTGAAGAGTGTATGTGTGTGTGCGTGTGTGCGTGCGTCTGTGAGTGTGTGTGTGTATGTGTGTGTGTCAGTGTGTGTGTGTGTCCGGTCGGCTCGCAGAGATGAGAACTCGGCCGTGGCAAGAAGTCACTGCCTGTCGTTAAGAGGCAACTAATGGGTAGGAGTCGAGAGGTGAAGAGTGTATGTGTGTGTGTGCGTGTGTGCGTGTGTGTGCGTGTGTATGTGTATATGTTTGTGTCTGTTTGGCTTGCAGAGATAAGAATACGGCCGAGGCAAGAAGGCCCTTCCTCTTGTAAGGGGCGACTAATAAGTAGGAGTCGAGAGGTGAAGAGTGTATGTGTGTATGCGTGTGTGCGTGTGTGCGTGTGTGAGTATGTGTGTTTGTTAGTTCGGCTTGCAGAGATAAGAGCACAACCGAGGCAAGAAGGCCCTGCCTATCGTAAGAGGCGACTAATTGGTAGGAGTCGAGAGGTAAAGAGTGTATGTGTGTGTGCGTGTGTGCGTGTGTGTGCGTGTGTGCGTGCGTGTGTGTGTGAGTGTGTGCGTCCGTTCGGCTTGCAGAGATAAGAATACAGCCGAGGCAAGAAGGCCCTGCCTGTCGTAAGTGGCGACTAATGGGTAGGAGTCGAGAGGTGAAGAGTGTATTTGTGTGTGTGTGCGTGCGTGTGTGTGCGTGTGTGCGTGCGTGTGTGTGTGAGTGTGTGTCTGTCCGTTCGGCTTGCAGAGATAAGAATACGGCCGCGGCAAGAAGGCCCTGCCTGTCGTAAGTGGCGACTAATTGGTAGGAGTCGAGAGGTGAAGAGTGTATGTGTGTGTGTGCGTGTGTGCGTGTGTGTGCGTGTGTAAGTGTGTGTGTATGTGTGTGTGTCTGTTTGGCTTGCAGAGATAAGAATACGGCCGAGGCAAGAAGGCCCTGCCTGTCGTGAGAGGCGACTAATAGGTAGGATTAGAGAGGTGAAGAATGTATGTGTGTGCTTATGTGCGTGTTTGTGTGTGTGAGTGTATGTGTGTGTGCGTGTGTGCGTGCGTGTGTGCATGTGTGTGTGAGTGTGTGTGTGTATGTGTGTGTGTGTGTGTGTCCCTTCGCTCGCAGAGATAAGAAAAAAGCGGTGGCAAGAAGGCCATGCCTGTCGTAAGAGGCGACTAATGGATAGGAGTCGAGAGGTGGAGAGTGTGTGCGTGTGCGGGTGCGTGTGCGTGTGTGGGTGTGTGAGTGTGTGTGTGTCCGTTTGGCTTGCAGAGATAAGAACACGGCCGTGGCAAGAAGTCCCTGCCTGTCGTAAGAGGAGAATAATGGGTAGGAGTCGAGAGGTGAAGAGTGTATGTATGTGTGTGCGTGTGTGCGTGCTTGTGTGAGTGTGTGTGTGTATGTGTGTGTGTCAGTGTGTGTGTGTGTGTCCGGTCGGCTCGCAGAGATGAGAACACGGCCGTGGCAAGAAGGCACTGCCTGTCGTTAAGAGGCGACTAATGGGTAGGAGTCGAGAGGTGAAGAGTGTATGTGTGTGTGTGCGTGTGTGCGTGTGTGTGCGTGTGTGTGTATGTGTGTGTGTCTGTTTGGCTTGCAGAGATAAGAATACGGCCGAGGCAAGAAGGTCCTGCCTCTTGTAAGGGGCGACTAATAAGTAGGAGTCAAGAGGTGACGAGTGTATGTGTGTATGCGTGTGTGCGTGTGTGAGTATGTGTGTGTGTTAGTTCGGCTTGCAGAGATAAGAGCACAACCGAGGCAAGAAGGCCCTGCCTATCGTAAGAGGCGACTAATAGGTAGGAGTCGAGAGGTGAAGAGTGTATGTGTGTGTGTGCGTGTGTGCGTGTGTGTGCGTGTGAGCGTGCGTGTGTGTGTGAGTGTGTGTGTGTCCGTTCGGCTTGCAGAGATAAGAATACGGCCGAGGCAAGAAGGCCCTGCCTGTCGTAAGTGGCGACTAATTGGTAGGAGTCGAGAGGTGAAGAGTGCATGTGTGTGTGTGCGTGTGTGCGTGTGTGTGCGTGTGTGCGTGCGTCTGTGTGTGAGTGTGTGTGTGTCCGTTCGGCTTGCAGAGATAAGAATACGGCCGAGGCAAGAAGGCCCTGCCTGTCGTAAGTGGCGACTAATGGGTAGGAGTCGAGAGGTGAAGAGTGTATTTGTGTGTGTGTGTGTGTGTGTGTGCGTGTGTGTGCGTGTGTGCGTGCGTGTGTGTGTGAGTGTGTGTGTGTCCGTTCGGCTTGCAGAGATAAGAATACGGCCGAGGCAAGAAGGCCCTGCCTGTCGTAAGTGGCGACTAATTGGTAGGAGTCGAGAGGTGAAGAGTGTATGTGTGTGTGCGTGTGTGCGTGTGTGTGCGTGTGTAAGTGTGTGTGTATGTGTGTGTGTCTGTTTGGCTTGCAGAGATAAGAATACGGCCGAGGCAAGAAGGCCCTCTCTCTTGTAAGGGGCGACTAATAGGTAGGAGTCGAAAGGTGAATAGTGTATGTGTGTGTGTGTGTGCGTGTGTGGGTGTGTGTGTGTTTGTGCGTGTGTAAGTGTGTGTGTATGTATGTGTGTGTCCATTTGGCTCGCAGAGATTAGAATACGGCCGAGGCAAGAAGGCCATGCCTGTCGTAAGAGGCAACTAATGGGTAGGAGTCGAGAGGTGAAAAGTGTTTTTGTGTGTGTGCGTGTGTGTGCGTGTGTATGTGTCCGTTCGGCTTGCAGAGATAAGAATACGGCCGAGGCAAGAAGGCCTTGCCTGTCGTAAGAGGCGACTAATAAGTAGGAGTCGAGAGGTGAAGAGTGTATGTTTGTGTGCGTGTGTGCGTGTGTGTGTTTGTCCGCTCGGCTCGCAGAGATAAATTACGGCCGTGGCAAGAAGGCCCTACCTGTCTTAAGAGGCGGCTAATGGATAGGAGTCGAGAGGTGGAGAGTGTGTGCGTGTGCGTGTGCGTGTGCGTGTGCGTGTGCGTGGGTGCGTGTGTGTGCGTGTGTGCGTGTGTGTGTGTGTGTGGGCGACTAATGGATAGGAGTCGAGAGGCGAAGAGTGGGCGACTAATAAGTAGGAGTCGAGAGGTGAAAAGTGGGCGACTAATAAGTAGGAGTCGAGAGGTGAAAAGTGTATGTGTGTGTGCGTGTGTGCGTGTGTGTGTGCGTGTGTGAGTATGTGTGTGTGTTAGTTCGGCTTGCAGAGATAAAAACACGACCGAGGCAAGAAGGCCCTGCCTATCGTAAGAGGCGACTAAAAGGTAGGGGTCGAGAGGTGAAGAGTGTATGTGTGTGTGTGTGTGTGTGTGTGAGTGTGTGTGTTTGTCCGCTCGGCTCGCAGAGATAAGATTACGGCCGTGGCAAGAAGGCCCTACCTGTCTTAAGAGGCGGCTAATGGATAGGAGTCGAGAGGTGGAGAGTGTGTGCGTGTGCGTGTGCGTGTGCGTGTGCGTGTGCGTGGGTGCGTGTGTGTGCGTGTGTGCGTGTGTGTGTGTGTGGGCGACTAATGGATAGGAGTCGAGAGGCGAAGAGTGGGCGACTAATAAGTAGAAGTCGAGAGGTGAAAAGTGGGCGACTAATAAGTAGGAGTCGAGAGGTGAAAAGTGTATGTGTGTGTGCGTGTGTGCGTGTGTGTGTGCTTGTGTGAGTATGTGTGTGTGTTAGTTCGGCTTGCAGAGATAAAAACACGACCGAGGCAAGAAGGCCCTGCCTATCGTAAGAGGCGACTAATAGGTAGGAGTCGAGAGGTGAAGAATGTATGTGTGTGTGCCTGTGGGCGTGTTTATGTGTGTGTGAGTGTATGTGTGTGTGCGTGTGTGCGTGTGTGTGTGTGTGGGCGACTAATGGATAGGAGTCGAGAGGCGAAGAGTTGGCGACTAATAAGTAGGAGTCGAGAGGTGAAAAGTGGGCGACTAATAAGTAGGAGTCGAGAGGTGAAAAGTGTATGTGTGTGTGCGTGTGTTTGTGCGTGTGTGAGTGTGTGTGTATGAGTGTGTGTGTCCGTTCGGCTTGCAGAGATATGAATACGGCCGGGGCAAGAAGGCCCTGCCTCTCGTAAGAGGCGACTAAAAGGTAGGGGTCGAGAGGTGAAGAGTGTATGTGTGTGTGTGTGTGAGTGTGTGTGTTTGTCCGCTCGGCTCGCAGAGATAAGATTACGGCCGTGGCAAGAAGGCCCTACCTGTCTTAAGAGGCGGCTAATGGATAGGAGTCGAGAGGTGGAGAGTGTGTGCGTGTGCGTGTGCGTGTGCGTGTGCGTGGGTGCGTGTGTGTGCGTGTGTGCATGTGTGTGTGTGTGGGCGACTAATGGATAGGAGTCGAGAGGCGAAGAGTGGGCGACTAATAAGTAGGAGTCGAGAGGTGAAAAGTGGGCGACTAATAAGTAGGAGTCGAGAGGTGAAAAGTGTATGTGTGTGTGCGTGTGTGCGTGTGTGTGTGCGTGTGTGAGTATGTGTGTGTGTTAGTTCGGCTTGCAGAGATAAAAACACGACCGAGGCAAGAAGGCCCTGCCTATCGTAAGAGGCGTCTAATAGGTAGGAGTCGAGAGGTGAAGAATGTATGTGTGTGTGCGTGTGGGCGTGTTTGTGTGTGTGTGAGTGTATGTGTGTGTGCGTGTGTGCGTGCGTGTGTGTGTGTGTGTTCGTGAGTGTGTGTGTATGTATGTGTGTGTGTCCCTTCAGCTCGCAGAGATAAGAAAACAGCCGTGGCAAGAAACCGATGCAAATCGTACGGGGCGACTAATGGATAGGAGTCGAGAGGCGAAGACTGGGCGACTAATAAGTAGGAGTCGAGAGGTGAAAAGTGTATGTGTGTGTGCGTGTGTGTGTGCGTGTGTGAGTATGTGTGTGTGTCCGTTCGGCTTGCAGTGATAAGAACACGGCCAAGGCAAGAAGGCCCTGCCTATCGTAAGAGGCGACTAATAGGTAGGAGTCGAGAGGTGAAGAATGTATGTGTGTGTGCGTGTGGGCGTGTTTGTGTGTGTGTGAGTGTATGTGTGTGTGCGTGTGCGCGTGCGTGTGTGTGTGTGTGTGTTTGTGAGTGTGTGTGTATGTATGTGTGTGTGTCCCTTCGGCTCGCAGAGATAAGAAAACAGCCGTGGCAAGAAGGCGATGCAAATCGTACGGGGCGACTAATGGGTAGGAGTCGAGATGTGAAGAGTGGGCGACTAATAAGTAGGAGTCGAGAGGTGAAGAAAGTATGTGTGTGGGTGCGTGTGTGCGTGTGTGTGCGTGTGTGTGTATGTGTGTGTGTCCGTTCGGCTCGCAAAGATAAGAACACGGCCGTGGCAAGAAGTCCCTGCCTGTCGTAAGAGGCGACTAATGAATAGGAGTCGAGAGGTGAAGAGTGTATGTGTCTTTGTGTGTGTGCGTGTGTTTGTGCGTGTGTGAGTATGTGTGTGTGTATGTGTGTGTGTGTGTGTGTCCGTTTGGCTTGCAGAGATAAGAATACGGCCGAGGCAAGAACGCCCTGCCTGTCTTAAGAGGCGACTAATGGATATTAGTCGAGAGGTGGAGAGTGTGTGCGTGTACGTGTACGTGTGCGTGTGTGCGTGTGTGCCTGTGTGCGTGTGTTTGTGTGTGCGTGTGTGTGTGTGTGTCCTTTCGGCTCGCAGAGATAAGAATACGTCCGTGGCAAGAAGGCCCTGCCTGTCTTAAGAGGCGACTAATGGATAGGAATCGAGAGGTGGAGAATGTGTGCGTGTGCGTGTGTGTGTGTGTGTGCGTGTGTGCCTGTGTGCGTGTGTTTGTGTGTGCGTGTGTGTGTGTGTCCGTTCGGCTTGCAGAGATAAGAATACGGCCGAGGCAAGAATGCTCTGCCTGTCGTAAGTGGCGACTAATTGGTAGGAGTCGAGAGGTGAAAAGTGTTTTTGTGTGTGTGCGTGTGTGTGCGTGTGTGCGTGCTTGTGTGTGTGAGTGTGTATGTGTCCGT